>NW_021963103.1:0-214470 GCF_901765095.1 Microcaecilia unicolor | reverse complement strand
GTCAGCAGTATTAAGAAAAATTATATGAGTAGTACCTGAAAGTCAGACTTAAATTCCTTAAATGATTGTCAGTGAATTTAAGTGTTTCTTTGCTTACTGTATTCTAGGCAGATGTAGAGAATAACAGCAAATTAATTACTCAAAAAGGGAGCACTTTCTGATAGAAAAGCAAGATAGTACCCTTTTTCAAGTGAGCAATCTGCCAAAATTATTAGAACTATTGAAAAGAATAAGTTCAAATCAGTTTTCTATAGAGTAAAAAAATAAATTTTAGGAAATAAAGCATGAATAGCTGTTAGAGTAAACAGGTCAGCAGTACTAAGAAAAAATTATATAAAGAATTCCTGTAATTCAGACTTCAATTCCTTAAGAGTTTGTGAACTTGTTTCTTTGCTTACTGTATTTCAGCTACATATAGAGAATAACAGCAAATCAATTACTCAAAAAGGGTGCACTTTCCAATAGAAAAAAAAAGATAGTACCCCTTTTCAAGTGAGCAATCTGCCAAAATATCAGAACTATTGAAAAGAATAAGTTCAAATCAGTTATCTATAGAGCAAAGAAAATTAATTTAAAAGAAATAAAGCATGAACATTTTAGTCACACTCATAACTTTGAAAGATCTGAGGACGGTGTTAGCGGTTGTCCCTATAAATGTCTGTGATTGGAATTCTGATAAAGGGAATGTAAAATATTTTTATCAGTTTTTCTAATGAATTATCTTGTGGAAGGGATAGCATAGGGATGAACAATTATACATTATTGTTACCTGGGTGAGTTAGTGCAAAAAAGTACTAACATTAGAGATAGACAGAATTTTAAGAGCTGTTGTATTAGGTAAATGGTAGGGTTTTCCTTCTTTTCATTTATTAAAGCTTAGTGTAGTAGGTATTCAGGTTCTGGGTTCCTGCTTCCTGGCAAAAATTTAAAAAACTACTGAGGTGGTTGAACAAAACAGGAGGAGCGACACCAGAATAACAAGTGCACCAATGTCAAGAAAGACCAAAGGTTTTGCATGCAAGAAAGTTCAGCAAAATACAGCTAAGTACACACATCACAGTCTACAACTGTTCAGGGACACTACATTTAGAATTATATATTTACCTGGAAATTGATGCGTTTGCTCATTTTACTGTATTCTAGGCAGATGTAGAGAATAACAGCAAATTAATTACTCAAAAAGAGAGCACTTTCTGATAGAAAAGCAAAATAGTACCCTTTTCAAGTATGCAATCTGCCAAAATTATTAGAACTATTGAAAAGTATAAGTTCAAATCAGTTTTCTATAAAGAAAAATTTATTTAAATTAAAGAAAATAAAGCATGAACATTTTAGTTTCTCATAACTTTGAAAGATATGATGAAAATGATGAGAAAATATGTAAGCTAGATAAATAAATACATAGATACAGCTATTTCAACATATAACCAAATCAGAAATTCATTCTCTATATACCATGTTGCAGTCTTTAAATGATACACCCACAAAGAAGGCACTTTCTGGAATTCACAGAAAGAGTGTACCTCTTTGTCAGGTTAACCGTGTGCTCTTATTCTCAAGACAGACTTCACAAACAAAAAACTAAGGTGGCTGGTTATCTAAAATGAGAAATATCAAGCAAACTAAATTTGTTCAAGTCCTCCACAGCACATGGTGGGAGAGCTGGGCACCTAGGGCGGAGGCCCTGAGTGGATCGGGGTGGACCTGGGCATCACCCCGGATATAGCTGTGAGGAAATGCAGAAGGGCTGCTAGTCCTCCACAGTACCTGGTGGGAGCACTGGGCACCTAGAGCAGAGGCCCTGAGTGGATCGGTGTGGACCTGGGAGTCACCCCGGAGAAGGCTGTAAAGGATATGCAGATGAGCTGCAAGTCCTCCACAGCACCTGAAAGGCCTCCGGTGGTAGATCTGGGCACCTCTCAGCTGAGGAAAAGGCTTACCAGGGGTTAGGCCGAAGCCAGCATTCCTCCCCCTGAGGGTCGACTAATCCTAGCCAAAAAGCACCTGGAAACTCTGGCACCTGGAGCGAGGGCCCTAGGAAGATCAGGGTGGACCTGGGAGTCACCCCGGATACAGCTGTGAGGAAATGCAGAAGGGCTGCAAGTCCTCCACAGCACCTGGTGGGAGCGCTGGGCACCTAGAGCGGAGGCCCTGGGTGGATCAGAGAAGTCCTGGGAGTCACCCCGGAGACGACTGTAAAGGATATGCAGATGACCTGCAAGTCCTCCACAGCACCAGAAAGGCAGCCGGGTGTAGAGCTGGGCACCTCTCAGCTGAGGAAAAGGCTTACCAGGGGTTAGGCCAAAGCCAGCATTCCTCCCCCTGAGGGTCGCCTAATCCTAGCCAAAAAGCACCTGGAAACTCTGGCACCTGGAGCGAGGGCCCTAGAAAGATCGGGGTGGATTTGGGAGTCACCCCGGATACAGCTGTGAGGAAATGCAGAAGGGCTGCAAGTCGTCCACAGCACCTGGTGGGAGCGCTGGGCACCTAGAGCGGAGGCCCTGAGTGGATCGGAGTGGACCTGGGAGTCACCCCGGAGAAGGCTGTAAAGGATATGCAGATGATCTGCAAGTCCTCTACAGACTTATTTTCCAGGTGTCAATGGCTGTGAAATTAAGTGTATCTTTGCTTACTGTATTCTATGTAGATATAGAGAATAACAGCAAATTAATTACTCAAAAAGGGAGCACTTTCTAATAGAAAAAAAAGATAGTACCCCTTTTCAAGTGAGCAATCTGCCAAAATTATTAGAACTATTGAAAAGAATAAGTTCAAATCACTTTTCTGTAGAGTAAAAAAATAAATTTTAGGAAATAAAGCATGAATAGTTGTTAGAGTAAACAGGTCAGCAGTACTAAGAAAAAATTATATAAAGTGTTCCTGAAATTCAGACTTCAATTCCTTAAGAGACGGTGAACTTATCTCTTTGCTTACTGTATTTCAGCTAGATATAGAGAATAACAGCAAATCAATTACTCAAAAAGGGTGCACTTTCCAATAGAAAAAAAAAGATAGTACCCCTTTTCAAGTGAGCAATCTGCCAAAATTATCAGAACTATTGAAAAGAATAAGTTCAAATCAGTTATCTATAGAGCAAAGAAAATTAATTTAAAAGAAATAAAGCATGAACATTTTAGTCACACTCATAACTTTGAAAGATCTGAGGACGGTGTTAGCGGTTGTCCCTATAAATGTCTGTGATTGGAATTCTGATAAAGGGAATGTAAAATATTTTTATCAGTTTTTCTAATGAATTATCTTGTGGAAGGGATAGCATAGGGATGAACAATTATACATTATTGTTACCTGGGTGAGTTAGTGCAAAAAAGTACTAAGATTAGAGATAGACTGAATTTTAAGAGCTGTTGTATTAGGTAAATGGTAGGGTTTTCCTTCTTTTCATTTATTAAAGCTTAGTGTAGTAGGTATTCAGGTTCTGGGTTCCTGCTTCCTGGCAAAAATTTAATAAACTACTGAGGTGGTTGAACAAAACAGGAGGGCGATACCAGAATAACAAGTGCACCAATGTCAAGAAAGACCAAAGGTTTTGCATGCAAGAAAGTTCAGCAAAATACAGCTAAGTACATGCATCACAGTCTACAACTGTTCAGGGACACTATATTTAGAATTATATATTTACCTGGAAATTGATGCGTTTGCTCATTTTAAAGTGGAGAACTTTGATCCCTGAAAAAGAAAAGTGACACAAAGAATCAATTCTTTGATGGGATTATTAGTTGAAATAAATTCTAAGTAACAACATAATTAAGCAGCATTTATACTTATCTGATAGATTTTGGTGAAGGCTTGGATAAATGAAGATTAGTAGTTGGAGGTAGACATGTTGTCTACAATTTAAAGGAAAAGTTGCAGTTTACATTTGCTTATTCTTATAATACAATATAAAACTGTTTGCATTTTGGAATTTGTATTTATATATGATTGAACATATAAATATTACGTTTTAAATACAGCTGTTTATTAAAAGAGAAACTATTTATTGCAAGTATTTAAAGAACCCATCTGGTGCAATAAATTATTTCAATTTAATTCATTATTTAGTGTGCAACATTGTTATTATTACAATTCTGAACATCAAGGGAAATTCGACTAACATTCAAAGTTGCACACTCTATAGTTAAAAGAATTTCTAAATTTTTCTGTAAAACTTCACAATGGTGAGTGTGGGCGTGGGGAACCCCTGAACCGTGATCGGAACATCCAATCACCCTATTTTCACCTCATCATTTGTAGAAGTTGTACATTACACTCATAGTTGTTAGAATAAACAGATCAGTAGTATTAAGAAAAAATTATATGAGTAGTTCCTGAAAGTCAGACTTGAATTCCTTAAATGACTATCAGTGAATTTAAGTGTTTCTTTGCTTACTGTATTCTAGGCAGATGTAGAGAATAACAGCAAATTAATTAGTCAAAAAGGGAGCACTTTTTGATAGAAAAAAAAGATAGTACCCCTTTTCAAGTGAGCAATCTGCCAAAAATACGAGAACTATTAAAAAGAATAAGTTAAAATTAGTTTTCTATAGAGTAAAAAAAATAAATTTTAGGAAATAAAGCATGGATATTTAGTTACACTCATAGTTGTTAGAGTAAACAGGTCAGCAGTATAAAGAAAAAAAACATGAGGGGTTAATGAAAGTCAGACTTATTTTCCTGGTGTCACTGGCTGTGAAATTAAGTGTATCTTTGCTTACTGTATTCTACGTAGATAGAGAATAAAGCAAATTAATTACTCAAAAAGGGGGCACTTTCTGGTAGAAAAGCTAGATAGTACCCCTTTTCAAGTGAGCAATCTGCCAAAATTATCAGAAGTATTGAAAGAATAAGTTCCAATCAGTTTTCTATAGAGTAAAAAAAATTAAATTTTTGTTAATAAAGCATGAATATTTTAGTTACAGTCATAGTTAGAGTAAACAGGTCAGCAGTATTAAGAAAAAATATATGAGCACTTAATGAAAGTCAGACTAATTTTCCTGGTGTCACTGGCTGTGAAATTAAGTGTTTCTTTGCTTACTGTATTCTACGTGGATAGAGAATAACAGCAAATTAATTACTCAAAAAGGGGGCACTTTCTGATAGAAAAGCAAGATAGTACCCCTTTTCAAGTGAGCAATCTGCCAAAATTACTACAACTATTGTAAAGAATAAGTTCAAATCAGTTATCTATAAAGAAAAATTAAATTAAATTAAAGGAAATAAAGCATGAATATTTAGTTACACTCATAGTAGTTAGGGTAAACAGGTCAGCAGTATTAAGAAAAAATTATATGAGTAGTTCCTGAAAGTCAGACTTAAATTCCTTAAATGACTGTCAGTGAATTTATGTGATTGCTTGCTTACTGTATTCTAGGCAGATGTAGAGAATAACAGCAAATTAAATACTCAAAAAGGGTGCACTTTCCAATAGAAAAGAAAGATAGTACCCCTTTTCAAGTGAGCAATCTGCCAAAAATATCAGAACTATTGAAAAGAATAAGTTCAAATCAGTTTTCTATAGAGTAAAAAAAAATAAATTTTAGGAAATAAAGCATGAATATTTATTTACAGTCATAGTTTGAGTAAACAGGAAAGCAGTATTAAGAAAAAAATATATGAGCACTTAATGAAAGTCAGACTTATTTTCCTGGTGTCACTGGCTGTGAAATTAAGTGTTTCTTTGCTTACTGTATTCTAGATAGATATAGAGAATAACAGCAAATTAATAACTCAAAAAGGGAGCACTTTCTGATAGAAAAGCAAGATAGTACCCCTTTTCAAGTGAGCAATCTGCCAAAAATACGAGAACTATTGAAAAGAATAAGTTAAAATTAGTTTTCTATAGAGTAAAAAAAATAAATTTCAGGAAATAAAGCATGAATACTTAGTTACACTCATAGTTGTTAGAGTAAACAGGTCAGCAGTATTAAGAAAGAAATATATGAGCAGTTAATGAAAGTCAGACGTCTTTTCCTGGTGTCACTGGCTGTGAAATTAAGTGTATCTTTGCTTACTGTATTCTACGTAGATAGAGAATAAAGCAAATTAATTACTCAAAAAGGGGGCACTTTCTGATAGAAAAGCTAGATAGTACCCCTTTTCAAGTGAGCAATCTGCCAAAATTATCAACTATTGAAAAGAATAAGTTCCAATCAGTTTTCTATAGGGTAAAAAAAATTAAATTTTAGTTAATAAAGCATGAATATTTTAGTTACAGTCATAGAGTAAACAGGTCAGCAGTATTAAGAAAAAAATATATGAGCACTTAATGAAAGTCAGACTTGGCTGTGCAATTAAGTGTATCTTTTCTTACTGTATTCTACGTAGATATAGGGAATAACAGCAAATAAATTACTCAAAAAGGGAGCACTTTCTGATAGAAAAAAAAAGATTGTACCCCTTTTCAAGTGAGCAATCTGCCAAAATTACTACAACTATTGAAAAGAATAAGTTCAAATCAGTTATCTATAAAGAAAAATTAAATTAAAGAAAATAAAGCATGAATATTTAGTTACACTCATAGTTAGAGTAAACAGGTGAGCAGTATAAAGAAAAAAATATATGAGCAGTTAATGAAAGTCAGACTTATTTTCCTGGTGTCACTGGCTGTGAAATTAAGTGTTTCTTTGCTTACTGTATTCTACGTGGATAGAGAATAACAGCAAATTAATTACTCAAAAAGGGTGCACTTTCCAATAGAAAAGAAAGATAGTACCCCTTTTCAAGTGAGCAATCTGCCAAAATATCAGAACTATTGAAAAGAATAAGTTCAAATCAGTTTTCTATAGAGTAAAAAAAATAAATTTGACGAAATAAATCATGAATATTTAGTTACACTCATAATTGTTAGAGTAAACAGGTCAGCAGTATTAAGAAAGAAATATATGAGCAGTTAATGAAAGTCAGACTTATTTTCCTGGTGTCAATGGCTGTGAAATTCAGTGTTTCTTTGCTTACTGTATTCTACGTAGATATAGGGAATAACAGCAAATAAATTACTCAAAAAGGGGGCACTTTCTGATAGAAAAGCAAGATAGTACCCCCTTTCAAGTGAGCAATCTGCCAAAAATATTAGAACTATTGAAAAGAATAAGTTCAAATCAGTTTTCTATAGAGTAAAAAAAATAAATTTTAGGAAATAAAGCATGAATATTTAGTTACACTCATAGTTGTTAGAGTAAACAGGTGAGCAGTATAAAGAAAAAAAACATGAGGAGTTAATGAAAGTCAGACTTATTTTCCTGGTGTCACTGGCTGTGAAATTAAGTGTTTCTTTGCTTACTGTATTCTACGTGGATAGAGAATAACAGCAAATTAATTACTCAAAAAGGGGGCACTTTCTGATAGAAAAGCTAGATAGTACCCCTTTTCAAGTGAGCAATCTGCCAAAATTATCAGAACTATTGAAAAGAATAAGTTCCAATCAGTTTTCTATAGGGTAAAAAAAATTAAATTTTAGTTAATAAAGCATGAATATTTTAGTTACAGTCATAGAGTAAACAGGTCAGCAGTATTAAGAAAAAAATATATGAGCACTTAATGAAAGTCAGACTTGGCTGTGAAATTAAGTGTATCTTTTCTTACTGTATTCTACGTAGATATAGGGAATAACAGCAAATAAATTACTCAAAAAGGGAGCACTTTCTGATAGAAAAAAAAAGATTGTACCCCTTTTCAAGTGAGCAATCTGCCAAAATTACTACAACTATTGAAAAGAATAAGTTCAAATCAGTTATCTATAAAGAAAAATTAAATTAAAGAAAATAAAGCATGAATATTTAGTTACACTCATAGTTGTTAGAGTAAACAGGTGAGCAGTATAAAGAAAAAAAACATGAGGAGTTAATGAAAGTCAGACTTATTTTCCTGGTGTCACTGGCTGTGAAATTAAGTGTTTCTTTGCTTACTGTATTCTACGTGGATAGAGAATAACAGCAAATTAATTACTCAAAAAGGGTGCACTTTCCAATAAAAAAGAAAGATAGTACCCCTTTTCAAGTAAGCAATCTGCCAAAAATATCAGAACTATTGAAAAGAATAAGTTCAAATCAGTTTTCTATAGAGTAAAAAAAATAAATTTGACGAAATAAATCATGAATATTTAGTTACACTCATAATTGTTAGAGTAAACAGGTCAGCAGTATTAAGAAAGAAATATATGAGCAGTTAATGAAAGTCAGACTTATTTTCCTGGTGTCAATGGCTGTGAAATTCAGTGTTTCTTTGCTTACTGTATTCTACGTAGATATAGGGAATAACAGCAAATAAATTACTCAAAAAGGGGGCACTTTCTGATAGAAAAGCAAGATAGTACCCCCTTTCAAGTGAGCAATCTGCCAAAAATATTAGAACTATTGAAAAGAATAAGTTCAAATCAGTTTTCTATAGAGTAAAAAAAATAAATTTTAGGAAATAAAGCATGAATATTTAGTTACACTCATAGTTGTTAGAGTAAACAGGTGAGCAGTATAAAGAAAAAAAACATGAGGAGTTAATGAAAGTCAGACTTATTTTCCTGGTGTCACTGGCTGTGAAATTAAGTGTTTCTTTGCTTACTGTATTCTACGTGGATAGAGAATAACAGCAAATTAATTACTCAAAAAGGGGGCACTTTCTGATAGAAAAGCAAGATAGTACCCCCTTTCAAGTGAGCAATCTGCCAAAAATATTAGAACTATTGAAAAGAATAAGTTCAAATCAGTTTTCTGTAGAGTAAAAAAATAAATTTTAGGAAATAAAGCATGAATAGTTGTTAGAGTAAACAGGTCAGCAGTACTAAGAAAAAATTATATAAAGTGTTCCTGAAATTCAGACTTCAATTCCTTAAGAGACGGTGAACTTATCTCTTTGCTTACTGTATTTCAGCTAGATATAGAGAATAACAGCAAATCAATTACTCAAAAAGGGTGCACTTTCCAATAGAAAAAAAAAGATAGTACCCCTTTTCAAGTGAGCAATCTGCCAAAATTATCAGAACTATTGAAAAGAATAAGTTCAAATCAGTTATCTATAGAGCAAAGAAAATTAATTTAAAAGAAATAAAGCATGAACATTTTAGTCACACTCATAACTTTGAAAGATCTGAGGACGGTGTTAGCGGTTGTCCCTATAAATGTCTGTGATTGGAATTCTGATAAAGGGAATGTAAAATATTTTTATCAGTTTTTCTAATGAATTATCTTGTGGAAGGGATAGCATAGGGATGAACAATTATACATTATTGTTACCTGGGTGAGTTAGTGCAAAAAAGTACTAAGATTAGAGATAGACTGAATTTTAAGAGCTGTTGTATTAGGTAAATGGTAGGGTTTTCCTTCTTTTCATTTATTAAAGCTTAGTGTAGTAGGTATTCAGGTTCTGGGTTCCTGCTTCCTGGCAAAAATTTAATAAACTACTGAGGTGGTTGAACAAAACAGGAGGGCGATACCAGAATAACAAGTGCACCAATGTCAAGAAAGACCAAAGGTTTTGCATGCAAGAAAGTTCAGCAAAATACAGCTAAGTACACGCATCACAGTCTACAACTGTTCAGGGACACTATATTTAGAATTATATATTTACCTGGAAATTGATGCGTTTGCTCATTTTAAAGTGGGGAACTTTGATCCCTGAAAAAGAAAAGTGACACAAAGAATCAATTCTTTGATGGGATTATTAGTTGAAATAAATTCTAAGTAACAACATAATTAAGCAGCATTTATACTTATCTGATAGATTTTGGTGAAGGCTTGGATAAATGAAGATTAGTAGTTGGAGGTAGACATGTTGTCTACAATTTAAAGGAAAAGTTGCAGTTTACATTTGCTTATTCTTATAATACAATATAAAACTGTTTGCATTTTGGAATTTGTATTTATATATGATTGAACATATAAATATTACGTTTTAAATACAGCTGTTTATTAAAAGAGAAACTATTTATTGCAAGTATTTAAAGAACCCATCTGGTGCAATAAATTATTTCAATTTAATTCATTATTTAGTGTGCAACATTGTTATTATTACAATTCTGAACATCAAGGGAAATTCGACTAACATTCAAAGTTGCACACTCTATAGTTAAAAGAATTTCTAAATTTTTCTGTAAAACTTCACAATGGTGAGTGTGGGCGTGGGGAACCCCTGAACCGTGATCGGAACATCCAATCACCCTATTTTCACCTCATCATTTGTAGAAGTTGTACATTACACTCATAGTTGTTAGAATAAACAGATCAGTAGTATTAAGAAAAAATTATATGAGTAGTTCCTGAAAGTCAGACTTGAATTCCTTAAATGACTATCAGTGAATTTAAGTGTTTCTTTGCTTACTGTATTCTAGGCAGATGTAGAGAATAACAGCAAATTAATTAGTCAAAAAGGGAGCACTTTTTGATAGAAAAAAAAGATAGTACCCCTTTTCAAGTGAGCAATCTGCCAAAAATACGAGAACTATTGAAAAGAATAAGTTAAAATTAGTTTTCTATAGAGTAAAAAAAATAAATTTTAGGAAATAAAGCATGGATATTTAGTTACACTCATAGTTGTTAGAGTAAACAGGTCAGCAGTATAAAGAAAAAAAACATGAGGGGTTAATGAAAGTCAGACTTATTTTCCTGGTGTCACTGGCTGTGAAATTAAGTGTATCTTTGCTTACTGTATTCTACGTAGATAGAGAATAAAGCAAATTAATTACTCAAAAAGGGGGCACTTTCTGGTAGAAAAGCTAGATAGTACCCCTTTTCAAGTGAGCAATCTGCCAAAATTATCAGAAGTATTGAAAGAATAAGTTCCAATCAGTTTTCTATAGAGTAAAAAAAATTAAATTTTGTTAATAAAGCATGAATATTTTAGTTACAGTCATAGTTAGAGTAAACAGGTCAGCAGTATTAAGAAAAAAATATATGAGCACTTAATGAAAGTCAGACTAATTTTCCTGGTGTCACTGGCTGTGAAATTAAGTGTTTCTTTGCTTACTGTATTCTACGTGGATAGAGAATAAAGCAAATTAATTACTCAAAAAGGGGGCACTTTCTGATAGAAAAGCTAGATAGTACCCCTTTTCAAGTGAGCAATCTGCCAAAATTATCAGAACTATTGAAAAGAATAAGTTCCAATCAGTTTTCTATAGGGTAAAAAAAATTAAATTTTAGTTAATAAAGCATGAATATTTTAGTTACAGTCATAGAGTAAACAGGTCAGCAGTATTAAGAAAAAAATATATGAGCACTTAATGAAAGTCAGACTTGGCTGTGAAATTAAGTGTATCTTTTCTTACTGTATTCTACGTAGATATAGGGAATAACAGCAAATAAATTACTCAAAAAGGGAGCACTTTCTGATAGAAAAAAAAAGATTGTACCCCTTTTCAAGTGAGCAATCTGCCAAAATTACTACAACTATTGAAAAGAATAAGTTCAAATCAGTTATCTATAAAGAAAAATTAAATTAAAGAAAATAAAGCATGAATATTTAGTTACACTCATAGTTGTTAGAGTAAACAGGTGAGCAGTATAAAGAAAAAAAACATGAGGAGTTAATGAAAGTCAGACTTATTTTCCTGGTGTCACTGGCTGTGAAATTAAGTGTTTCTTTGCTTACTGTATTCTACGTGGATAGAGAATAACAGCAAATTAATTACTCAAAAAGGGTGCACTTTCCAATAGAAAAGAAAGATAGTACCCCTTTTCAAGTGAGCAATCTGCCAAAAATATCAGAACTATTGAAAAGAATAAGTTCAAATCAGTTTTCTATAGAGTAAAAAAAATAAATTTGACGAAATAAATCATGAATATTTAGTTACACTCATAATTGTTAGAGTAAACAGGTCAGCAGTATTAAGAAAGAAATATATGAGCAGTTAATGAAAGTCAGACTTATTTTCCTGGTGTCAATGGCTGTGAAATTCAGTGTTTCTTTGCTTACTGTATTCTACGTAGATATAGGGAATAACAGCAAATAAATTACTCAAAAAGGGGGCACTTTCTGATAGAAAAGCAAGATAGTACCCCCTTTCAAGTGAGCAATCTGCCAAAAATATTAGAACTATTGAAAAGAATAAGTTCAAATCAGTTTTCTATAGAGTAAAAAAAATAAATTTTAGGAAATAAAGCATGAATATTTAGTTACACTCATAGTTGTTAGAGTAAACAGGTGAGCAGTATAAAGAAAAAAAACATGAGGAGTTAATGAAAGTCAGACTTATTTTCCTGGTGTCACTGGCTGTGAAATTAAGTGTTTCTTTGCTTACTGTATTCTACGTGGATAGAGAATAACAGCAAATTAATTACTCAAAAAGGGGGCACTTTCTGATAGAAAAGCAAGATAGTACCCCCTTTCAAGTGAGCAATCTGCCAAAATTACTACAACTATTGTAAAGAATAAGTTCAAATCAGTTATCTATAAAGAAAAATTAAATTAAATTAAGGAAATAAAGCATGAATATTTAGTTACACTCATAGTAGTTAGGGTAAACAGGTCAGCAGTATTAAGAAAAAATTATATGAGTAGTTCCTGAAAGTCAGACTTAAATTCCTTAAATGACTGTCAGTGAATTTATGTGATTGCTTGCTTACTGTATTCTAGGCAGATGTAGAGAATAACAGCAAATTAAATACTCAAAAAGGGTGCACTTTCCAATAGAAAAGAAAGATAGTACCCCTTTTCAAGTGAGCAATCTGCTAAAAATATCAGAACTATTGAAAAGAATAAATTCAAATCAGTTATGTATAGAGCAAAGAAAATTAATTTAAAAGAAATAAAGCATGAACATTTTAGTCACAGTCATAACTTTGAAAGATCTGAGGACGGTGTTAGCGGTTGTCCCTATAAATGTCTGTGATTGGAATTCTGATAAAGGGAATGTAAAATATTTTTATCAGTTTTTCTAATGAATTATCTTGTGGAAGGGATAGCATAGGGATGAACAATTATACATTATTTTTACCTGGGTGAGTTAGTGCAAAAAAGTACTAAGATTAGAGATAGACTGTATTTTAAGAGCTGTTGTATTAGGTAAATGGTAGGGTTTTCCTTCTTTTCATTTATTAAAGCTTAGTGTAGTAGGTATTCAGGTTCTGGGTTCCTGCTTCCTGGCAAAAATTTAAAAAACTACTGAGGTGGTTGAACAAAACAGGAGGGCGATACCAGAATAACAAGTGCACCAATGTCAAGAAAGACCAAAGGTTTTGCATGCAAGAAAGTTCAGCAAAATACAGCTAAGTACATGCATCACAGTCTACAACTGTTCAGGGACACTATATTTAGAATTATATATTTACCTGGAAATTGATGCGTTTGCTCATTATAAAGTGGGGAAATTTGATCCCTGAAAAAGAAAAGTGACACAAAGAATCAATTCTTTGATGGGATTATTAGTTGAAATAAATTCTAAGTAACAACATAATTAAGCAGCATTTATACTTATCTGATAGATTTTGATGAAGGCTTGGATAAATGAAGATTAGTAGTTGGAGGTAGACATGTTGTCTACAATTTAAAGGAAAAGTTGCAGTTTACATTTGCTTATTCTTATAATACAATATAAAACTGTTTGCATTTTGGAATTTGTATTTATATATGATTGAACATATAAATATTACGTTTTAAATACAGCTGTTTATTAAAAGAGAAACTATTTATTGCAAGTATTTAAAGAACCCATCTGGTGCAATAAATTATTTCAATTTAATTCATTATTTAGTGTGCAACATTGTTATTATTACAATTCTGAACATCAAGGGAAATTCGACTAACATTCAAAGTTGCACACTCTATAGTTAAAAGAATTTCTAAATTTTTCTGTAAAACTTCACAATGGTGAGTGTGGGCGTGGGGAACCCCTGAACCGTGATCGGAACATCCAATCACCCTATTTTCACCTCATCATTTGTAGAAGTTGTACATTACACTCATAGTTGTTAGAATAAACAGATCAGTAGTATTAAGAAAAAATTATATGAGGAGTACCTGAAAGTCAGACTTAAATTCCATAAATGATTGTCAGTGAATTTAAGTGTTTTGTTTGCTTACTGTATTCTAGGCAGATGTAGAGAATAACAGCAAATTAATTACTCAAAAAGGAGCACTTTCCATAGAAAAGAAAGATAGTACCCCTTTTCAAGTGAGCAATCTGCCAAAATTATCAGAACTATTGAAAGAATAAGTTCCAATCAGTTTTCTATAGAGTAAAAAAAATTAAATTTTTGTTAATAAAGCATAAATATTTTAGTTACAGTCATAGTTAGAGTAACAGGTCAGCAGTATAAGAAAAAATTATATGAGTAGTTCCTGAAAGTCAGACTTGAATTCCTTAAATGACTATCAGTGAATTTAAGTGTTTCTTTGCTTACTGTATTCTAGGCAGATGTAGAGAATAACAGCAAATTAATTAGTCAAAAAGGGAGCACTTTTTGATAGAAAAAAAAGATAGTACCCCTTTTCAAGTGAGCAATCTGCCAAAAATACGAGAACTATTGAAAAGAATAAGTTAAAATTAGTTTTCTATAGAGTAAAAAAAATAAATTTTAGGAAATAAAGCATGGATATTTAGTTACACTCATAGTTGTTAGAGTAAACAGGTCAGCAGTATAAAGAAAAAAAACATGAGGGGTTAATGAAAGTCAGACTTATTTTCCTGGTGTCACTGGCTGTGAAATTAAGTGTATCTTTGCTTACTGTATTCTACGTAGATAGAGAATAAAGCAAATTAATTACTCAAAAAGGGGGCACTTTCTGGTAGAAAAGCTAGATAGTACCCCTTTTCAAGTGAGCAATCTGCAAAAATTATCAGAAGTATTGAAAGAATAAGTTCAAATCAGTTTTCTATAGAGTAAAAAAAATTAAATTTTTGTTAATAAAGCATGAATATTTTAGTTACAGTCATAGTTAGAGTAAACAGGTCAGCAGTATTAAGAAAAAAATATATGAGCACTTAATGAAAGTCAGACTAATTTTCCTGGTGTCACTGGCTGTGAAATTAAGTGTTTCTTTGCTTACTGTATTCTACGTGGATAGAGAATAACAGCAAATTAATTACTCAAAAAGGGGGCACTTTCTGATAGAAAAGCAAGATAGTACCCCTTTTCAAGTGAGCAATCTGCCAAAATTACTACAACTATTGTAAAGAATAAGTTCAAATCAGTTATCTATAAAGAAAAATTAAATTAAATTAAAGGAAATAAAGCATGAATATTTAGTTACACTCATAGTAGTTAGGGTAAACAGGTCAGCAGTATTAAGAAAAAATTATATGAGTAGTTCCTGAAAGTCAGACTTAAATTCCTTAAATGACTGTCAGTGAATTTATGTGATTGCTTGCTTACTGTATTCTAGGCAGATGTAGAGAATAACAGCAAATTAAATACTCAAAAAGGGTGCACTTTCCAATAGAAAAGAAAGATAGTACCCCTTTTCAAGTGAGCAATCTGCCAAAAATATCAGAACTATTGAAAAGAATAAGTTCAAATCAGTTTTCTATAGAGTAAAAAAAATAAATAAATTTTAGGAAATAAAGCATGAATATTTTATTTACAGTCATAGTTTGAGTAAACAGGAAAGCAGTATTAAGAAAAAAATATATGAGCACTTAATGAAAGTCAGACTTATTTTCCTGGTGTCACTGGCTGTGAAATTAAGTGTTTCTTTGCTTACTGTATTCTAGATAGATATAGAGAATAACAGCAAATTAATAACTCAAAAAGGGAGCACTTTCTGATAGAAAAGCAAGATAGTACCCCTTTTCAAGTGAGCAATCTGCCAAAAATACGAGAACTATTGAAAAGAATAAGTTAAAATTAGTTTTCTATAAAGTAAAAAAAATAAATTTCAGGAAATAAAGCATGAATACTTAGTTACACTCATAGTTGTTAGAGTAAACAGGTCAGCAGTATTAAGAAAGAAATATATGAGCAGTTAATGAAAGTCAGACGTCTTTTCCTGGTGTCACTGGCTGTGAAATTAAGTGTATCTTTGCTTACTGTATTCTACGTAGATAGAGAATAAAGCAAATTAATTACTCAAAAAGGGGGCACTTTCTGATAGAAAAGCTAGATAGTACCCCTTTTCAAGTGAGCAATCTGCCAAAATTATCAGAACTATTGAAAAGAATAAGTTCCAATCAGTTTTCTATAGGGTAAAAAAAATTTAATTTTAGTTAATAAAGCATGAATATTTTAGTTACAGTCATAGAGTAAACAGGTCAGCAGTATTAAGAAAAAAATATATGAGCACTTAATGAAAGTCAGACTTGGCTGTGAAATTAAGTGTATCTTTTCTTACTGTATTCTACGTAGATATAGGGAATAACAGCAAATAAATTACTCAAAAAGGGAGCACTTTCTGATAGAAAAAAAAAGATTGTACCCCTTTTCAAGTGAGCAATCTGCCAAAATTACTACAACTATTGAAAAGAATAAGTTCAAATCAGTTATCTATAAAGAAAAATTAAATTAAAGAAAATAAAGCATGAATATTTAGTTACACTCATAGTTGTTAGAGTAAACAGGTGAGCAGTATAAAGAAAAAAAACATGAGGAGTTAATGAAAGTCAGACTTATTTTCCTGGTGTCACTGGCTGTGAAATTAAGTGTTTCTTTGCTTACTGTATTCTACGTGGATAGAGAATAACAGCAAATTAATTACTCAAAAAGGGTGCACTTTCCAATAGAAAAGAAAGATAGTACCCCTTTTCAAGTGAGCAATCTGCCAAAAATATCAGAACTATTGAAAAGAATAAGTTCAAATCAGTTTTCTATAGAGTAAAAAAAATAAATTTGACGAAATAAATCATGAATATTTAGTTACACTCATAATTGTTAGAGTAAACAGGTCAGCAGTATTAAGAAAGAAATATATGAGCAGTTAATGAAAGTCAGACTTATTTTCCTGGTGTCAATGGCTGTGAAATTCAGTGTTTCTTTGCTTACTGTATTCTACGTAGATATAGGGAATAACAGCAAATAAATTACTCAAAAAGGGGGCACTTTCTGATAGAAAAGCAAGATAGTACCCCCTTTCAAGTGAGCAATCTGCCAAAAATATTAGAACTATTGAAAAGAATAAGTTCAAATCAGTTTTCTATAGAGTAAAAAAAATAAATTTTAGGAAATAAAGCATGAATATTTAGTTACACTCATAGTTGTTAGAGTAAACAGGTGAGCAGTATAAAGAAAAAAAACATGAGGAGTTAATGAAAGTCAGACTTATTTTCCTGGTGTCACTGGCTGTGAAATTAAGTGTTTCTTTGCTTACTGTATTCTACGTGGATAGAGAATAACAGCAAATTAATTACTCAAAAAGGGGGCACTTTCTGATAGAAAAGCAAGATAGTACCCCCTTTCAAGTGAGCAATCTGCCAAAATTACTACAACTATTGTAAAGAATAAGTTCAAATCAGTTATCTATAAAGAAAAATTAAATTAAATTAAAGGAAATAAAGCATGAATATTTAGTTACACTCATAGTAGTTAGGGTAAACAGGTCAGCAGTATTAAGAAAAAATTATATGAGTAGTTCCTGAAAGTCAGACTTAAATTCCTTAAATGACTGTCAGTGAATTTATATGATTGCTTGCTTACTGTATTCTAGGCAGATGTAGAGAATAACAGCAAATTAAATACTCAAAAAGGGTGCACTTTCCAATAGAAAAGAAAGATAGTACCCCTTTTCAAGTGAGCAATCTGCTAAAAATATCAGAACTATTGAAAAGAATAAATTCAAATCAGTTATGTATAGAGCAAAGAAAATTAATTTAAAAGAAATAAAGCATGAACATTTTAGTCACAGTCATAACTTTGAAAGATCTGAGGACGGTGTTAGCGGTTGTCCCTATAAATGTCTGTGATTGGAATTCTGATAAAGGGAATGTAAAATATTTTTATCAGTTTTTCTAATGAATTATCTTGTGGAAGGGATAGCATAGGGATGAACAATTATACATTATTTTTACCTGGGTGAGTTAGTGCAAAAAAGTACTAAGATTAGAGATAGACTGTATTTTAAGAGCTGTTGTATTAGGTAAATGGTAGGGTTTTCCTTCTTTTCATTTATTAAAGCTTAGTGTAGTAGGTATTCAGGTTCTGGGTTCCTGCTTCCTGGCAAAAATTTAAAAAACTACTGAGGTGGTTGAACAAAACAGGAGGGCGATACCAGAATAACAAGTGCACCAATGTCAAGAAAGACCAAAGGTTTTGCATGCAAGAAAGTTCAGCAAAATACAGCTAAGTACATGCATCACAGTCTACAACTGTTCAGGGACACTATATTTAGAATTATATATTTACCTGGAAATTGATGCGTTTGCTCATTATAAAGTGGGGAAATTTGATCCCTGAAAAAGAAAAGTGACACAAAGAATCAATTCTTTGATGGGATTATTAGTTGAAATATTCTAAGTAACAACATAATTAAGCAGCATTTATACTTATCTGATAGATTTTGATGAAGGCTTGGATAAATGAAGATTAGTAGTTGGAGGTAGACATGTTGTCTACAATTTAAAGGAAAAGTTGCAGTTTACATTTGCTTATTCTTATAATACAATATAAAACTGTTTGCATTTTGGAATTTGTATTTATATATGATTGAACATATAAATATTACGTTTTAAATACAGCTGTTTATTAAAAGAGAAACTATTTATTGCAAGTATTTAAAGAACCCATCTGGTGCAATAAATTATTTCAATTTAATTCATTATTTAGTGTGCAACATTGTTATTATTACAATTCTGAACATCAAGGGAAATTCGACTAACATTCAAAGTTGCACACTCTATAGTTAAAAGAATTTCTAAATTTTTCTGTAAAACTTCACAATGGTGAGTGTGGGCGTGGGGAACCCCTGAACCGTGATCGGAACATCCAATCACCCTATTTTCACCTCATCATTTGTAGAAGTTGTACATTACACTCATAGTTGTTAGAATAAACAGATCAGTAGTATTAAGAAAAAATTATATGAGGAGTACCTGAAAGTCAGACTTAAATTCCATAAATGATTGTCAGTGAATTTAAGTGTTTTGTTTGCTTACTGTATTCTAGGCAGATGTAGAGAATAACAGCAAATTAATTACTCAAAAAGGAGCACTTTCCATAGAAAAGAAAGATAGTACCCCTTTTCAAGTGAGCAATCTGCCAAAATTATCAGAACTATTGAAAGAATAAGTTCCAATCAGTTTTCTATAGAGTAAAAAAAATTAAATTTTTGTTAATAAAGCATAAATATTTTAGTTACAGTCATAGTTAGAGTAAACAGGTCAGCAGTATTAAGAAAAAATTATATGAGTAGTTCCTGAAAGTCAGACTTGAATTCCTTAAATGACTATCAGTGAATTTAAGTGTTTCTTTGCTTACTGTATTCTAGGCAGATGTAGAGAATAACAGCAAATTAATTAGTCAAAAAGGGAGCACTTTTTGATAGAAAAAAAAGATAGTACCCCTTTTCAAGTGAGCAATCTGCCAAAAATACGAGAACTATTGAAAAGAATAAGTTAAAATTAGTTTTCTATAGAGTAAAAAAAATAAATTTTAGGAAATAAAGCATGGATATTTAGTTACACTCATAGTTGTTAGAGTAAACAGGTCAGCAGTATAAAGAAAAAAAACATGAGGGGTTAATGAAAGTCAGACTTATTTTCCTGGTGTCACTGGCTGTGAAATTAAGTGTATCTTTGCTTACTGTATTCTACGTAGATAGAGAATAAAGCAAATTAATTACTCAAAAAGGGGGCACTTTCTGGTAGAAAAGCTAGATAGTACCCCTTTTCAAGTGAGCAATCTGCCAAAATTATCAGAAGTATTGAAAGAATAAGTTCCAATCAGTTTTCTATAGAGTAAAAAAAATTAAATTTTTGTTAATAAAGCATGAATATTTTAGTTACAGTCATAGTTAGAGTAAACAGGTCAGCAGTATTAAGAAAAAAATATATGAGCACTTAATGAAAGTCAGACTAATTTTCCTGGTGTCACTGGCTGTGAAATTAAGTGTTTCTTTGCTTACTGTATTCTACGTGGATAGAGAATAACAGCAAATTAATTACTCAAAAAGGGGGCACTTTCTGATAGAAAAGCAAGATAGTACCCCTTTTCAAGTGAGCAATCTGCCAAAATTACTACAACTATTGTAAAGAATAAGTTCAAATCAGTTATCTATAAAGAAAAATTAAATTAAATTAAAGAAAATAAAGCATGAATATTTAGTTACACTCATAGTAGTTAGGGTAAACAGGTCAGCAGTATTAAGAAAAAATTATATGAGTAGTTCCTGAAAGTCAGACTTAAATTCCTTAAATGACTGTCAGTGAATTTATGTGATTGCTTGCTTACTGTATTCTAGGCAGATGTAGAGAATAACAGCAAATTAAATACTCAAAAAGGGTGCACTTTCCAATAGAAAAGAAAGATAGTACCCCTTTTCAAGTGAGCAATCTGCCAAAAATATCAGAACTATTGAAAAGAATAAGTTCAAATCAGTTTTCTATAGAGTAAAAAAAAAAAATAAATTTTAGGAAATAAAGCATGAATATTTTATTTACAGTCATAGTTTGAGTAAACAGGTCAGCAGTATTAAGAAAAAAATATATGAGCACTTAATGAAAGTCAGACTTATTTTCCTGGTGTCACTGGCTGTGAAATTAAGTGTTTCTTTGCTTACTGTATTCTAGATAGATATAGAGAATAACAGCAAATTAATAACTCAAAAAGGGAGCACTTTCTGATAGAAAAGCAAGATAGTACCCCTTTTCAAGTGAGCAATCTGCCAAAAATACGAGAACTATTGAAAAGAATAAGTTAAAATTAGTTTTCTATAGAGTAAAAAAAATAAATTTCAGGAAATAAAGCATGAATACTTAGTTACACTCATAGTTGTTAGAGTAAACAGGTCAGCAGTATTAAGAAAGAAATATATGAGCAGTTAATGAAAGTCAGACGTCTTTTCCTGGTGTCACTGGCTGTGAAATTAAGTGTATCTTTGCTTACTGTATTCTACGTAGATAGAGAATAAAGCAAATTAATTACTCAAAAAGGGGGCACTTTCTGATAGAAAAGCTAGATAGTACCCCTTTTCAAGTGAGCAATCTGCCAAAATTATCAGAACTATTGAAAAGAATAAGTTCCAATCAGTTTTCTATAGGGTAAAAAAAATTAAATTTTAGTTAATAAAGCATGAATATTTTAGTTACAGTCATAGAGTAAACAGGTCAGCAGTATTAAGAAAAAAATATATGAGCACTTAATGAAAGTCAGACTTGGCTGTGAAATTAAGTGTATCTTTTCTTACTGTATTCTACGTAGATATAGGGAATAACAGCAAATAAATTACTCAAAAAGGGAGCACTTTCTGATAGAAAAAAAAGATTGTACCCCTTTTCAAGTGAGCAATCTGCCAAAAATATTAGAACTATTGAAAAGAATAAGTTCAAATCAGTTATCTATAAAGATAAATAAAATTAAATTAAAGGAAAAAAAGCATGAACATTTTAGATACACTCATAGTTGTTAGAGTTGATGAAAGTGAAGAGAAAATATATAATAACCATTTGTTTTTATTCTCATGACAGATCTGGGTGGACTAGTTTTCTATAGTGTAAAAAAATTAAATTTTAGGAAATAAAGGATGAATATTTTAGTTACACTCATAGTTGTTAAAGAGGTCAGCAGTATTAAGAAAAATTATATGAGTAGTACCTGAAAGTCAGACTTAAATTCCTTAAATGATTGTCAGTGAATTTAAGTGTTTCTTTGCTTACTGTATTCTAGGCAGATGTAGAGAATAACAGCAAATTAATTACTCAAAAAGGGAGCACTTTCTGATAGAAAAGCAAGATAGTACCCTTTTTCAAGTGAGCAATCTGCCAAAATTATTAGAACTATTGAAAAGAATAAGTTCAAATCAGTTTTCTATAGAGTAAAAAAATAAATTTTAGGAAATAAAGCATGAATAGCTGTTAGAGTAAACAGGTCAGCAGTACTAAGAAAAAATTATATAAAGAATTCCTGTAATTCAGACTTCAATTCCTTAAGAGTTTGTGAACTTGTTTCTTTGCTTACTGTATTTCAGCTACATATAGAGAATAACAGCAAATCAATTACTCAAAAAGGGTGCACTTTCCAATAGAAAAAAAAAGATAGTACCCCTTTTCAAGTGAGCAATCTGCCAAAATTATCAGAACTATTGAAAAGAATAAGTTCAAATCAGTTATCTATAGAGCAAAGAAAATTAATTTAAAAGAAATAAAGCATGAACATTTTAGTCACACTCATAACTTTGAAAGATCTGAGGACGGTGTTAGCGGTTGTCCCTATAAATGTCTGTGATTGGAATTCTGATAAAGAGATAAATCTTAAATTGTCTGGAGTGCAATAATGTATAACAAAATTCAAAACTTCACTCCTATTCTACTCTCTGTAGGTTCGTGCAGAATTGGGGACTTCAACAATTAGTTTATATATATATAAAGTAGCCTCAATAGCCAATATTCTCTGCAGTGTTGTGCATTAAGATGGACATTACAACAATAGATTAAAATACTCTATTTTCCGTTTTTTGTTCACAGTGTCTTTTTCTCCCCTAGATAGGGAGTTTTTTGGCATCTGTGAGGTTTTTCGGAAAGTAGTAGGTGCCTATGATGTTGGCCAATTCAGTGGAGTCCTAAGTAAAGGTTCCCTGGGCTATTGAGGCTACTTTATATATATATATAAACTAATTGTTGAAGTCCCCAATTCTGCACGAACCTACAGAGAGTAGAATAGGAGTGAAGTTTTGAATTCTGATAAAGGGAATGTAAAATATTTTTATCAGTTTTTCTAATGAATTATCTTGTGGAAGGGATAGCATAGGGATGAACAATTATACATTATTGTTACCTGGGTGAGTTAGTGCAAAAAAGTACTAAGATTAGACATAGACAGAATTTTAAGAGCTGTTGTATTAGGTAAATGGTAGGGTTTTCCTTCTTTTCATTTATTAAAGCTTAGTGTAGTAGGTATTCAGGTTCTGGGTTCCTGCTTCCTGGCAAAAATTTAAAAAACTACTGAGGTGGTTGAACAAAACAGGAGGAGCGACACCAGAATAACAAGTGCACCAATGTCAAGAAAGACCAAAGGTTTTGCATGCAAGAAAGTTCAGCAAAATACAGCTAAGTACACGCATCACAGTCTACAACTGTTCAGGGACACTACATTTAGAATTATATATTTACCTGGAAATTGATGCGTTTGCTCATTTTACTGTATTCTAGGCAGATGTAGAGAATAACAGCAAATTAATTACTCAAAAAGGGAGCACTTTCTAATAGAAAAAAAAGATAGTACCCCTTTTCAAGTGAGCAATCTGCCAAAATTATTAGAACTATTGAAAAGAATAAGTTCAAATCAGTTTTCTATAAAGAAAAATTAATTTAAATTAAAGAAAATAAAGCATGAACATTTTAGTTTCTCATAACTTTGAAAGATATGATGAAAATGATGAGAAAATATGTAAGCTAGATAAACACATACATAGATACAGCTATTTCAACATATAACCAAATCAGAAATTCATTCTCTATATACCATGTTGCAGTCTTTGAATGATACACCCACAAAGGAGGCACTTTCTGGAATTCACAGAAAGAGTGTACTTCTTTGTCAGGTTAACCGTGTGCTCTTATTCTCAAGACAGACTTCACAAACAAAAAACTAAGGTGGCCGGTTATCTAAAATGAGAAATATCAAGCAAACTAAATTTGTTCAAGTCCTCCACAGCACCTGGTGGGAGAGCTGGGCACCTAGGGCGGAGGCCCTGAGTGGATCGGGGTGGACCTGGGCATCACCCCGGATATAGCTGTGAGGAAATGCAGAAGGGCTGCTAGAGTTCCACAGTACCTGGTGGGAGCACTGGGCACCTAGAACAGAGGCCCTGAGTGGATCGGAGTGGACCGGGGAGTCACCCCGGAGAAGGCTGTAAAGGATATGCAGATGAGCTGCAAGTCCTCCACAGCACTTGAAAGGCAGCCGGGTGTAGAGCTGGGCACCTCTCAGCTGAGGAAAAGGCTTACCAGGGGTTAGGCCGAAGCCAGCATTCCTCCCCCTGAGGGTCGACTAATCCTAGCCAAAAAGCACCTGGAAACTCTGGCACCTGGAGCGAGGGCCCTAGGAAGATCAGGGTGGACCTGGGAGTCACCCCGGATACAGCTGTGAGGAAATGCAGAAGGGCTGCAAGTCCTCCACAGCACATGGTGGGAGCGCTGGGCACCTAGAGCGGAGGCCCTGGGTGGATCAGAGAAGTCCTGGGAGTCACCCCGGAGACGACTGTAAAGGATATGCAGATGACCTGCAAGTCCTCCACAGCACCAGAAAGGCAGCCGGGTGTAGAGCTGGGCACCTCTCAGCTGAGGAAAAGGCTTACCAGGGGTTAGGCCAAAGCCAGCATTCCTCCCCCTGAGGGTCGCCTAATCCTAGCCAAAAAGCACCTGGAAACTCTGGCACCTGGAGCGAGGGCCCTAGGAAAATCGGGGTGGATTTGGGAGTCACCCCGGATACAGCTGTGAGGAAATGCAGAAGGGCTGCAAGTCCTCCACAGCACCTGGTGGGAGCGCTGGGCACCTAGAGCGGAGGCCCTGAGTGGATCGGAGTGGACCTGGGAGTCACCCCGGAGAAGGATGTAAAGGATATGCAGATGAGCTGCAAGTCCTCTACAGACTTATTTTCCAGGTGTCAATGGCTGTGAAATTAAGTGTATCTTTGCTTACTGTATTCTATGTAGATATAGAGAATAACAGCAAATTAATTACTCAAAAAGGGAGCACTTTCTAATAGAAAAAAAAGATAGTACCCCTTTTCAAGTGAGCAATCTGCCAAAATTATTAGAACTATTGAAAAGAATAAGTTCAAATCAGTTTTCTGTAGAGCAAAAAAATAAATTTTAGGAAATAAAGCATGAATATTTAGTTACACTCATAGTTGTTAGAGTAAACAGGTGAGCAGTATAAAGAAAAAAAACATGAGGAGTTAATGAAAGTCAGACTTATTTTCCTGGTGTCACTGGCTGTGAAATTAAGTGTTTCTTTGCTTACTGTATTCTACGTGGATAGAGAATAACAGCAAATTAATTACTCAAAAAGGGGGCACTTTCTGATAGAAAAGCAAGATAGTACCCCTTTTCAAGTGAGCAATCTGCCAAAAATACGAGAACTATTGAAAAGAATGTTAAAATTAGTTTTCTATAGAGTAAAAATAAATAAATTTTAGGAAATAAAGCATGAATATTTAGTTACACTCCTAGTTGTTAGAGAAAACAGGTGAGCAGTATAAAGAAAAAAAACATGAGTAGTTCCTGAAAGTCAGACTTAAATTCCTTAAATGACTGTCAGTGAATTTATGTGATTCCTTGCTTACTGTATTCTAGGCAGATGTAGAGAATAACAGCAAATTAAATACTCAAAAAGGGTGCACTTTCCAATAGAAAAGAAAGATAGTACCCCTTTTCAAGTGAGCAATCTGCTAAAAATATCAGAACTATTGAAAAGAATAAGTTCAAATCAGTTTTCTATAGAGTAAAAAAAATAAATTTTAGGAAATAAAGCATGAATATTTAGTTACACTCATAGTTGTTAGAGTAAACAGGTGAGCAGTATAAAGAAAAAAAATATATGAGCACTTAATGAAAGTCAGACTTATTTTCCTGGTGTAACTGGCTGTGAAATTAAGTGTTTCTTTGCTTACTGTATTCTAGGTAGATATAGAGAATAACAGCAAATTAATTACTCAAAAAGGGAGCACTTTCTGATAGAAAAGCAAGATAGTACCCCCTTTCAAGTGAGCAATCTGCCAAAAATATTAGAACTATTGAAAAGAATAAGTTCAAATCAGTTATCTATAAAGATAAATAAAATTAAATTAAAGGAAAAAAAGCATGAACATTTTAGATACACTCATAGTTGTTAGAGTTGATGAAAGTGAAGAGAAAATATATAATAACCATTTGCTTTTATTCTCATGACAGATCTGGGTGGACTAGTTTTCTATAGTGTAAAAAAATTAAATTTTAGGAAATAAAGGATGAATATTTTAGTTACACTCATAGTTGTTAAAGAGGTCAGCAGTATTAAGAAAAATTATATGAGTAGTACCTGAAAGTCAGACTTAAATTCCTTAAATGATTGTCAGTGAATTTAAGTGTTTCTTTGCTTACTGTATTCTAGGCAGATGTAGAGAATAACAGCAAATTAATTACTCAAAAAGGGAGCACTTTCTGATAGAAAAGCAAGATAGTACCCTTTTTCAAGTGAGCAATCTGCCAAAATTATTGGAACTATTGAAAAGAATAAGTTCAAATCAGTTTTCTATAGAGTAAAAAAATAAATTTTAGGAAATAAAGCATGAATAGCTGTTAGAGTAAACAGGTCAGCAGTACTAAGAAAAAATTATATAAAGAATTCCTGTAATTCAGACTTCAATTCCTTAAGAGTTTGTGAACTTGTTTCTTTGCTTACTGTATTTCAGCTACATATAGAGAATAACAGCAAATCAATTACTCAAAAAGGGTGCACTTTCCAATAGAAAAAAAAAGATAGTACCCCTTTTCAAGTGAGCAATCTGCCAAAATTATCAGAACTATTGAAAAGAATAAGTTCAAATCAGTTATCTATAGAGCAAAGAAAATTAATTTAAAAGAAATAAAGCATGAACATTTTAGTCACACTCATAACTTTGAAAGATCTGAGGACGGTGTTAGCGGTTGTCCCTATAAATGTCTGTGATTGGAATTCTGATAAAGGGAATGTAAAATATTTTTATCAGTTTTTCTAATGAATTATCTTGTGGAAGGGATAGCATAGGGATGAACAATTATACATTATTGTTACCTGGGTGAGTTAGTGCAAAAAAGTACTAAGATTAGACATAGACAGAATTTTAAGAGCTGTTGTATTAGGTAAATGGTAGGGTTTTCCTTCTTTTCATTTATTAAAGCTTAGTGTAGCAGGTATTCAGGTTCTGGGTTCCTGCTTCCTGGCAAAAATTTAAAAAACTACTGAGGTGGTTGAACAAAACAGGAGGAGCGACACCAGAATAACAAGTGCACCAATGTCAAGAAAGACCAAAGGTTTTGCATGCAAGAAAGTTCAGCAAAATACAGCTAAGTACACGCATCACAGTCTACAACTGTTCAGGGACACTACATTTAGAATTATATATTTACCTGGAAATTGATGCGTTTGCTCATTTTACTGTATTCTAGGCAGATGTAGAGAATAACAGCAAATTAATTACTCAAAAAGGGAGCACTTTCTAATAGAAAAAAAAGATAGTACCCCTTTTCAAGTGAGCAATCTGCCAAAATTATTAGAACTATTGAAAAGAATAAGTTCAAATCAGTTTTCTATAAAGAAAAATTAATTTAAATTAAAGAAAATAAAGCATGAACATTTTAGTTTCTCATAACTTTGAAAGATATGATGAAAATGATGAGAAAATATGTAAGCTAGATAAACACATACATAGATACAGCTATTTCAACATATAACCAAATCAGAAATTCATTCTCTATATACCATGTTGCAGTCTTTGAATGATACACCCACAAAGGAGGCACTTTCTGGAATTCACAGAAAGAGTGTACTTCTTTGTCAGGTTAACCGTGTGCTCTTATTCTCAAGACAGACTTCACAAACAAAAAACTAAGGTGGCCGGTTATCTAAAATGAGAAATATCAAGCAAACTAAATTTGTTCAAGTCCTCCACAGCACCTGGTGGGAGAGCTGGGCACCTAGGGCGGAGGCCCTGAGTGGATCGGGGTGGACCTGGGCATCACCCCGGATATAGCTGTGAGGAAATGCAGAAGGGCTGCTAGAGTTCCACAGTACCTGGTGGGAGCACTGGGCACCTAGAGCAGAGGCCCTGAGTGGATCGGAGTGGACCGGGGAGTCACCCCGGAGAAGGCTGTAAAGGATATGCAGATGAGCTGCAAGTCCTCCACAGCACTTGAAAGGCAGCCGGGTGTAGAGCTGGGCACCTCTCAGCTGAGGAAAAGGCTTACCAGGGGTTAGGCCGAAGCCAGCATTCCTCCCCCTGAGGGTCGACTAATCCTAGCCAAAAAGCACCTGGAAACTCTGGCACCTGGAGCGAGGGCCCTAGGAAGATCAGGGTGGACCTGGGAGTCACCCCGGATACAGCTGTGAGGAAATGCAGAAGGGCTGCAAGTCCTCCACAGCACATGGTGGGAGCGCTGGGCACCTAGAGCGGAGGCCCTGGGTGTATCAGAGAAGTCCTGGGAGTCACCCCGGAGACGACTGTAAAGGATATGCAGATGACCTGCAAGTCCTCCACAGCACCAGAAAGGCAGCCGGGTGTAGAGCTGGGCACCTCTCAGCTGAGGAAAAGGCTTACCAGGGGTTAGGCCAAAGCCAGCATTCCTCCCCCTGAGGGTCGCCTAA
Source organism: Microcaecilia unicolor (assembly GCF_901765095.1). NCBI lineage: Eukaryota > Metazoa > Chordata > Amphibia > Gymnophiona > Siphonopidae > Microcaecilia > Microcaecilia unicolor. Next base: position 186,080 of record NW_021963103.1, on the reverse strand, counting down.
TCCTAGCCAAAAAGCACCTGGAAACTCTGGCACCTGGAGCGAGGGCCCTAGGAAAATCGGGGTGGATTTGGGAGTCACCCCGGATACAGCTGTGAGGAAATGCAGAAGGGCTGCAAGTCCTCCACAGCACCTGGTGGGAGCGCTGGGCACCTAGAGCGGAGGCCCTGAGTGGATCGGAGTGGACCTGGGAGTCACCCTGGAGAAGGCGGTAAAGGATATGCAGATGAGCTGCAAGTCCTCCACAGACTTATTTTCCAGGTGTCAATGGCTGTGAAATTAAGTGTATCTTTGCTTACTGTATTCTATGTAGATATAGAGAATAACAGCAAATTAATTACTCAAAAAGGGAGCACTTTCTAATAGAAAAAAAAGATAGTACCCCTTTTCAAGTGAGCAATCTGCCAAAATTATTAGAACTATTGAAAAGAATAAGTTCAAATCAGGTTTCTGTAGAGTAAAAAAATAAATTTTAGGAAATAAAGCATGAATAGTTGTTAGAGTAAACAGGTCAGCAGTACTAAGAAAAAATTATATAAAGAGTTCCTGAAATTCAGACTTCAATTCCTTAAGAGACGGTGAACTTATTTCTTTGCTTACTGTATTTCAGCTAGATATAGAGAATAACAGCAAATCAATTACTCAAAAAGGGAGCACTTTCTAATAGAAAAAAAAGATAGTACCCCTTTTCAAGTGAGCAATCTGCCAAAATTATCAGAACTATTGAAAAGAATAAGTTCAAATCAGTTATCTATAGAGCAAAGAAAATTAATTTAAAAGAAATAAAGCATGAACATTTTAATCACACTCATAACTTTGAAAGATCTGAGGACGGTGTTAGCGGTTGTCCCTATAAATGTCTGTGATTGGAATTCTGATAAAGGGAATGTAAAATATTTTTATCAGTTTTTCTAATGAATTATCTTGTGGAAGGGATAGCATAGGGATGAACAATTATACATTATTGTTACCTGGGTGAGTTAGTGCAAAAAAGTACTAAGATTAGAGATAGACTGAATTTTAAGAGCTGTTGTATTAGGTAAATGATAGGGTTTTCCTTCTTTTCATTTATTAAAGCTTAGTGTAGTAGGTATTCAGGTTCTGGGTTCCTGCTTCCTGGCAAAAATTTAAAAAACTACTGAGGTGGTTGAACAAAACAGGAGGGCGATACCAGAATAACAAGTGCACCAATGTCAAGAAAGACCAAAGGTTTTGCATGCAAGAAAGTTCAGCAAAATACAGCTAAGTACATGCATCACAGTCTACAACTGTTCAGGGACACTACATTTAGAATTATATATTTACCTGGAAATTGATGCGTTTGCTCATTTTAAAGTGGGGAAGTTTGATCCCTGAAAAAGAAAAGTGACACAAAGAATCAATTCTTTGATGGGATTATTAGTTGAAATAAATTCTAAGTAACAACATAATTAAGCAGCATTTATACTTATCTGATAGATTTTGATGAAGGCTTGGATAAATGAAGATTAGTAGTTGGAGGTAGACATGTTGTCTACAATTTAAAGGAAAAGTTGCAGTTTACATTTGCTTATTCTTATAATACAATATAAAACTGTTTGCATTTTGGAATTTGTATTTATATATGATTGAACATATAAATATTACGTTTTAAATACAGCTGTTTATTAAAAGAGAAACTATTTATTGCAAGTATTTAAAGAACCCATCTGGTGCAATAAATTATTTCAATTTAATTCATTATTTAGTGTGCAACATTGTTATTATTACAATTCTGAACATCAAGGGAAATTCGACTAACATTCAAAGTTGCACACTCTATAGTTAAAAGAATTTCTAAATTTTTCTGTAAAACTTCACAATGGTGAGTGTGGGCGTGGGGAACCCCTGAACCGTGATCGGAACATCCAATCACCCTATTTGCACCTCATCATTTGTAGGAGTTGTACATTACACTCATAGTTGTAAGAATAAACAGATCAGTAGTATTAAGAAAAAATTATATGAGGAGTACCTGAAAGTCAGTCTTAAATTCCTTAAGAGTCCGTCTTTGAATTTAAGTGCTTCTCTGCTTAATGTATTCTAGGTAGATCTAGAGAATAACAGCTGTGAGGAAATGCAGAAGGGCTGCTAGTCCTCCACAGTACCTGGTGGGAGCACTGGGCACCTAGAGCAGAGGCCCTGAGTGGATCGGAGTGGACCTGGGAGTCACCCCGGAGAAGTCTGTAAAGGATATGCAGATGAGCTGCAAGTCCTCCACAGCACCTGAAAGGCAGCCGGTGGTAGAGCTGGGCACCTCTCAGCTAAGGAAAAGGCTTACCAGGGGTTAGGTCGAAGCCAGCATTCCTCCCCCTGAGGGTCGACTAATCCTAGCCAAAAAGCACCTGGAAACTCTGGCACCTGGAGCGAGGGCCCTAGGAAGATCAGGGTGGACCTGGGAGTCACCCCGGATACAGCTGTGAGGAAATGCAGAAGGACTGCAAGTCCTCCACAGCACCTGGTGGGAGGAGCGCTGGGCACCTAGAGCGGAGGCCCTGAGTGGATCAGAGAAGTCCCGGGAGTCACCCCGGAGAAGACTGTAAAGGATATGCAGATGACCTGCATGTCCTCCACAGCACCAGAAAGGCAGCCGGGTGTAGAGCTGGGCACCTCTCAGCTGAGGAAAAGGCTTACAAGGGGTTAGGCCAAAGCCAGCATTCCTCCCCCTGAGGGTCGCCTAATCCTAGCCAAAAAGCACCTGGAAACTCTGGCACCTGGAGCGAGGGCCTTAGGAAGATCGGGGTGGATTTGGGAGTCACCCCGGATACAGCTGTGAGGAAATGCAGAAGGGCTGCAAGTCCTCCACAGCACCTGGTGGGAGCGCTGGGCACCTAGAGCGGAGGCCCTGAGTGGATCGGAGTGGACCTGGGAGTCACCCTGGAGAAGGCGGTAAAGGATATGCAGATGAGCTGCAAGTCCTCCACAGACTTATTTTCCAGGTGTCAATGGCTGTGAAATTAAGTGTATCTTTGCTTACTGTATTCTATGTAGATATAGAGAATAACAGCAAATTAATTACTCAAAAAGGGAGCACTTTCTAATAGAAAAAAAAGATAGTACCCCTTTTCAAGTGTGCAGTCTGCCAAAATTATTAGAACTATTGAAAAGAATAAGTTCAAATCAGTTTTCTATAGAGTAAAAAAATAAATTTTAGGAAATAAAGCATGAATAGTTGTTAGAGTAAACAGGTCAGCAGTAATAAGAAAAAATTATATAAAGAGTTCCTGAAATTCAGACTTCAATTCCTTAAGAGACGGTGAACTTATTTCTTTGCTTACTGTATTTCAGCTAGATATAGAGAATAACAGCATATCAATTACTCAAAAAGGGTGCACTTTCCAATAGAAAAAAAAAGATAGTACCCCTTTTCAAGTGAGCAATCTGCCAAAATTATCAGAACTATTGAAAAGAATAAGTTCAAATCAGTTATCTATAGAGCAAAGAAAATTAATTTAAAAGAAATAAAGCATGAACATTTTAGTCACACTCATAACTTTGAAAGATCTGAGGACGGTGTTAGCGGTTGTCCCTATAAATGTCTGTGATTGGAATTCTGATAAAGGGAATGTAAAATATTTTTATCAGTTTTTCTAATGAATTATCTTGTGGAAGGGATAGCATAGGGATGAACAATTATACATTATTGTTACCTGGGTGAGTTAGTGCAAAAAAGTACTAAGATCAGACATAGACAGAATTTTAAGAGCTGTTGTATTAGGTAAATGGTAGGGTTTTCCTTCTTTTCATTTATTAAAGCTTAGTGTAGTAGGTATTCAGGTTCTGGGTTCCTGCTTCCTGGCAAAAATTAAAAAAACTACTGAGGTGGTTGAACAAAACAGGAGGAGCGACACCAGAATAACAAGTGCACCAATGTCAAGAAAGACCAAAGGTTTTGCATGCAAGAAAGTTCAGCAAAATACAGATAAGTACACGCATCACAGTCTACAACTGTTCAGGGACACTACATTTAGAATTATATATTTACCTGGAAATTGATGCGTTTGCTCATTTTACTGTATTCTAGGCAGATGTAGAGAATAACAGCAAATTAATTACTCAAAAAGGGAGCACTTTCTAATAGAAAAAAAAGATAGTACCCCTTTTCAAGTGAGCAATCTGCCAAAATTATTAGAACTATTGAAAAGAATAAGTTCAAATCAGTTTTCTATAAAGAAAAATTAATTTAAATTAAAGAAAATAAAGCATGAACATTTTAGTTTCTCATAACTTTGAAAGATATGATGAAAATGATGAGAAAATATGTAAGCTAGATAAACACATACATAGATACAGCTATTTCAACATATAACCAAATCAGAAATTCATTCTCTATATACCATGTTGCAGTCTTTGAATGATACACCCACAAAGGAGGCACTTTCTGGAATTCACAGAAAGAGTGTACTTCTTTGTCAGGTTAACCGTGTGCTCTTATTCTCAAGACAGACTTCACAAACAAAAAACTAAGGTGCCCGGTTATCTAAAATGAGAAATATCAAGCAAACTAAATTTGTTCAAGTCCTCCACAGCACCTGGTGGGAGAGCTGGGCACCTAGGGCGGAGGCCCTGAGTGGATCGGGGTGGAACTGGGCATCACCCCGGATATAGCTGTGAGGAAATGCAGAAGGGCTGCTAGTCCTCCACAGTACCTGGTGGGAGCACTGGGCACCTATAGCAGAGGCCCTGAGTGGATCGGAGTGGACCGGGGAGTCACCCCGGAGAAGGCTGTAAAGGATATGCAGATGAGCTGCAAGTCCTCCACAGCACCTGAAAGGCAGCCGGGTGTACAGCTGGGCACCTCTCAGCTGAGGAAAAGTCTTACCAGGGGTTAGGCCGAAGCCAGCATTCCTCCCCCTGAGGGTCGACTAATCCTAGCCAAAAAGCACCTGGAAACTCTGGCACCTGGAGCGAGGGCCCTAGGAAGATCAGGGTGGACCTGGGAGTCACCCCGGATACAGCTGTGAGGAAATGCAGAAGGGCTGCAAGTCCTCCACAGCACCTGGTGGGAGCGCTGGGCACCTAGAGCGGAGGCCCTGGGTGGATCAGAGAAGTCCTGGGAGTCACCCCAGAGACGACTATAAAGGATATGCAGATGACCTGCAAGTCCTCCACAGCACCAGAAAGGCAGCCGGGTGTAGAGCTGGGCACCTCTCAGCTGAGGAAAAGGCTTACCAGGGGTTAGGCCAAAGCCAGCATTCCTCCCCCTGAGGGTCGCCTAATCCTAGCCAAAAAGCACCTGGAAACTCTGGCACCTGGAGCGAGGGCCCTAGGAAGATCGGGGTGGATTTGGAAGTCACCCCGGATACAGCTGTGAGGAAATGCAGAAGTGCTGCAAGTCGTCCACAGCACCTGGTGGGAGCGCTGGGCACCTAGAGCGGAGGCCCTGAGTGGATCGGAGTGGACCTGGGAGTCACCCCGGGGAAGGCTGTAAAGGATATGCAGATGAGCTGCAAGTCCTCCACAGACTTATTTTCCAGGTGTCAATGGCTGTGAAATTAAGTGTATCTTTGCTTACTGTATTCTATGTAGATATAGAGAATAACAGCAAATTAATTACTCAAAAAGGGAGCACTTTTCAAGTGAGCAATCTGCCAAAATTATTAGAACTATTGAATAGAATAAGTTCAAATCAGTTTTCTGTAGAGTAAAAAAATAAATTTTAGGAAATAAAGCATGAATAGTTGTTAGAGTAAACAGGTCAGCAGTACTAAGAAAAATTATATAAAGAGTTCCTGAAATTCAGACTTCAATTCCTTAAGAGACGGTGAACTTATTTCTTTGCTTACTGTATTTCAGCTAGATATAGAGAATAACAGCAAATCAATTACTCAAAAAGGGTGCACTTTCCAATAGAAAAAAAAAGATAGTACCCCTTTTCAAGTGAGCAATCTGCCAAAATTATCAGAACTATTGAAAAGAATAAGTTCAAATCAGTTATCTATAGAGCAAAGAAAATTAATTTAAAAGAAATAAAGCATGAACATTTTAGTCACACTCATAACTTTGAAAGATCTGAGGACGGTGTTAGCGGTTGTCCCTATAAATGTCTGTGATTGGAATTCTGATAAAGGGAATGTAAAATATTTTTATCAGTTTTTCTAATGAATTATCTTGTGGAGGGGATAGCATAGGGATGAACAATTATACATTATTGTTACCTGGGTGAGTTAGTGCAAAAAAGTACTAAGATTAGAGATAGACTGAATTTTAAGAGCTGTTGTATTAGGTAAATGGTAGGGTTTTCCTTCTTTTCATTTATTAAAGCTTAGTGTAGTAGGTATTCAGGTTCTGGGTTCCTGCTTCCTGGCAAAAATTTAAAAAACTACTGAGGTGGTTGAACAAAACAGGAGGGCGATACCAGAATAACAAGTGCACCAATGTCAAGAAAGACCAAAGGTTTTGCATGCAAGAAAGTTCAGCAAAATACAGCTAAGTACATGCATCACAGTCTACAACTGTTCAGGGACACTATATTTAGAATTATATATTTACCTGGAAATTGATGCGTTTGCTCATTTTAAAGTGGGGAAGTTTGATCCCTGAAAAAGAAAAGTGACACAAAGAATCAATTCTTTGATGGGATTATTAGTTGAAATAAATTCTAAGTAACAACATAATTAAGCAGCATTTATACTTATCTGATAGATTTTGATGAAGGCTTGGATAAATGAAGATTAGTAGTTGGAGGTAGACATGTTGTCTACAATTTAAAGGAAAAGTTGCAGTTTACATTTGCTTATTCTTATAATACAATATAAAACTGTTTGCATTTTGGAATTTGTATTTATATATGATTGAACATATAAATATTACGTTTTAAATACAGCTGTTTATTAAAAGAGAAACTATTTATTGCAAGTATTTAAAGAACCCATCTGGTGCAATAAATTATTTCAATTTAATTCATTATTTAGTGTGCAACATTGTTATTATTACAATTCTGAACATCAAGGGAAATTCGACTAACATTCAAAGTTGCACACTCTATAGTTAAAAGAATTTCTAAATTTTTCTGTAAAACTTCACAATGGTGAGTGTGGGCGTGGGGAACCCCTGAACCGTGATCGGAACATCCAATCACCCTATTTGCACCTCATCATTTGTAGGAGTTGTACATTACACTCATAGTTGTTAGAATAAACAGATCAGTAGTATTAAGAAAAAATTATATGAGGAGTACCTGAAAGTCAGTCTTAAATTCCTTAAGAGTCCGTCTTTGAATTTAAGTGCTTCTCTGCTTAATGTATTCTAGGTAGATCTAGAGAATAACAGCTGTGAGGAAATGCAGAAGGGCTGCTAGTCCTCCACAGTACCTGGTGGGAGCACTGGGCACCTAGAGCAGAGGCCCAGAGTGGATCGGAGTGGACCTGGGAGTCACCCCGGAGAAGGCTGTAAAGGATATGCAGATGAGCTGCAAGTCCTCCACAGCACCTGAAAGGCAGCCGGTGGTAGAGCTGGGCACCTCTCAGCTAAGGAAAAGGCTTACCAGGGGTTAGGTCGAAGCCAGCATTCCTCCCCCTGAGGGTCGACTAATCCTAGCCAAAAAGCACCTGGAAACTCTGGCACCTGGAGCGAGGGCCCTAGGAAGATCAGGGTGGACCTGGGAGTCACCCCGGATACAGCTGTGAGGAAATGCAGAAGGACTGCAAGTCCTCCACAGCACCTGGTGGGAGGAGCGCTGGGCATCTAGAGCGGAGGCCCTGGGTGGATCAGAGAAGTCCTGGGAGTCACCCCGGAGAAGACTGTAAAGGATATGCAGATGACCTGCAAGTCCTCCACAGCACCAGAAAGGCAGCCGGGTGTAGAGCTGGGCACCTCTCAGCTGAAGAAAAGGCTTACCAGGGGTTAGGCCAAAGCCAGCATTCCTGCCCCTGAGGGTCGACTAATCCTAGCCAAAAAGCACCTGGAAACTCTGGCACCTGGAGCGAGGGCCCTAGGAAGATCGGGGTGGATTTGGGAGTCACCCCGGATACAGCTGTGAGGAAATGCAGAAGGGCTGCAAGTCCTCCACAGCACCTGGTGGGAGCGCTGGGCACCTAGAGCGGAGGCCCTGAGTGGATCGGAGTGGACCTGGGAGTCACCCTGGAGAAGGCGGTAAAGGATATGCAGATGAGCTGCAAGTCCTCCACAGACTTATTTTCCAGGTGTCAATGGCGGTGAAATTAAGTGTATCTTTGCTTACTGTATTCTATGTAGATCTAGAGAATAACAGCAAATTAATTACTCAAAAAGGGAGCACTTTCTGATAGACAGGAAAGATAGTACCCCTTTTCAGGTGAGCAATCTGCCCAAATTATCAGAACTATTGAAAAGAATAAGTTCAAATCAGTTTTCTATAGAGTAAACAAAATTAAATTAAAGGAAAAAAAGCATGAACATTTTAGATACACTCATAACTTTGAAAGATATGATGAAAGTGAAGAGAAAATATATAATAACCATTTGCTTTTATTTTCATGACAGATCTGGGTGGACTAGTTTTCCATAGTGTAAAAAAATCAAATTTTAGGAAATAAAGGATGAATATTTTAGTTACACTCATAGTTGTTAGAGAGGTCAGCAGTATTAAGAAAAATTATATGAGTAGTACCTGAAAGTCAGACTTAAATTCCTTAAATGATTGTCAGTGAATTTAAGTGTTTTGTTTGCTTACTGTATTCTAGGCAGATATAGAGAATAACAGCAAATTAAATACTCAAAAAGGGAGCACTTTCTGATAGAAAAGCAAGATAGTACCCCTTTTCAAGTGAGCAATCTGCCAAAATTATCAGAACTATTGAAAGAATAAGTTCCAATCAGTTTTCTATAGAGTAAAAAAAATTAAATTTTTGTTAATAAAGCATAAATATTTTAGTTACAGTCATAGTTAGAGTAAACAGGTCAGCAGTATTAAGAAAAAAATATATGAGCACTTAATGAAATCAGACTTGGCTGTGAAATTAAGTGTATCTTTGCTTACTGTATTCTACGTAGATATAGGGAATAACAGCAAATAAATTACTCAAAAAGGGAGCACTTTCTGATAGAAAAAAAAAGATTGTACCCCTTTTAAAGTGAGCAATCTGCCAAAATTACTACAACTATTGAAAAGAATAAGTTCAAATCAGTTATCTATAAAGAAAAATAAAATTAAATTAAAGAAAATAAAGCATAAATATTTAGTTACACTCATTGTAGTTAGAGTAAACAGGTCAGCAGTATTAAGAAAAAATTATATGAGTAGTTCCTGAAAGTCAGACTTGAATTCCTTAAATGACTATCAGTGAATTTAAGTGTTTCTTTGCTTACTGTATTCTAGGCAGATGTAGAGAATAACAGCAAATTAATTACTCAAAAAGGGAGCACTTTTTGATAGAAAAAAAAGATAGTACCCCTTTTCAAGTGAGCAATCTGCCAAAAATACGAGAACTATTGAAAAGAATTAGTTAAAATTAGTTTTCTATAGAGTAAAAAAAATAAATTTTAGGAAATAAAGCATGGATATTTTAGTTACACTCATAATTGTTAGAGTAAACAGGTGAGCAGTATAAAGAAAAAAAACATGAGGGGTTAATGAAAGTCAGACTTATTTTCCTGGTGTCACTGGCTGTGAAATTAAGTGCATCTTTGCTTACTGTATTCTACGTAGATAGAGAATAAAGCAAATTAATTACTCAAAAAGGGGGCACTTTCTGATAGAAAAGGTAGATAGTACCCTTTTTCAAGTGAGCAATCTGCCAAAATTATCAGAACTATTGAAAGGAATAAGTTCATCAATCAGTTTTCTATAGAGTAAAAAAAATTAAATTTTAGTTAATAAAACATGAATATTTTAGTTACAGTCATAGTTAGAGTAAGCAGGTCAGCAGTATTAAGAAAAAAAAATATGAGTTAATGAAAGTCAGACTTATTTTCCTGGTGTTAATGGCTGTGAAATTAAGTGTATCTTTGCTTACTGTATTCTACGTAGATAGAGAATAAAGCAAATTAATTACTCAAAAAGGGGGCACTTTCTGATAGAAAAGCAAGATAGTACCCCTTTTCAAGTGAGCAATCTGTCAAAAATACGAGAACTATTGAAAAGAATGTTAAAATTACTTTTCTATAGAGTAAAAAAATAAATTTTAGAAAATAAAGCATGAATATTTAGTTACACTCATAGTTGTTAGAGTAAACAGGTCAGCAGTATTAAGAAAAAAAACATGAGGAGTTAATGAAAGTCAGACTTAAATTCCTTAAATGACTGTCAGTGAATTTATGTGATTCCTTGCTTACTGTATTCTGGGCAGATGTAGAGAATAACAGCAAATTAATTACTCAAAAAGGGGGCACTTTCTGATAGAAAAGCAAGATAGTACCCCTTTTCAAGTGAGCAATCTGCCAAAATTTATAGAACTATTAAAAAAATAAGTTCTAATCAGTTTTCTATAGAGTAAAAAAAATTAAATTTTAGTTAATAAAGCATGAATATTTTAGTTACAGTCATAGTTAGAGTAAGCAGGTCAGCAGTATTAAGAAAAAATATATGAGGAGTTAAAAAAAAGTCAGACTTATTTTCCTGGTGTCAATGGCTGTGAAATTAAGTGTATCTTTGCTTACTGTATTCTACGTAGATATAGGGAATAACAGCAAATAAATTACTCAAAAAGGGAGCACTTTCTGATATAAAAAAAAAAGATTGTACCCCTTTTAAAGTGAGCAATCTGCCAAAATTACTACAACTATTGAAAAGAATAAGTTCAAATCAGTTATCTATAAAGAAAAATTAAATTAAATTAAAGAAAATAAAGCATGAATATTTAGTTACACTCATAATAGTTAGAGTAAACAGGTCAGCAGTATTAAGAAAAAATTATATGAGTAGTTCCTGAAAGTCAGACTTAAATTCCTTAAATGACTGCCAGTGAATTTATGTGATTCCTCGCTTACTGTATTCTAGGCAGATGAAGAGAATAACAGCAAATTAAATACTCAAAAAGGGTGCACTTTCCAATAGAAAAGAAAGATAGTACCCCTTTTCAAGTGAGCAATCTGCCAAAAATATCAGAACTATTGAAAAGAATAAGATCAAATCAGTTTTCTATAGAGTAAAAAAAAATAAATTTTAGGAAATAAAGCATGAAAATTTAGTTACACTCATAGTTGTTAGAGTAAACAGGTGAGAACTATAAAGAAAAAAAATATGAGGAGTTAATGAAAGTCAGACGTCTTTTCCTGTTGTGAATGACTGTGAAATTAAGTGTATCTTTGCTTACTGTATTCTAGGCAGATATAGAGAATAACAGCAAATTAAATACTCAAAAAGGGTGCACTTTCCAATAGAAAAGAAAGATAGTACCCCTTTTCAAGTGAGCAATCTGCCAAAAATATCAGAACTATTGAAAAGAATAAGTTCAAATCAGTTTTCTATAGAGTAAAAAAAAAAAAAATTTAGGAAATAAAGCATGAATATTTTAGTTACAGTCATAGTTAGAGTAAACAGGTCAGCAGTATGAAGAAAAAAATATATGAGCACTTAATGAAAGTCAGACTTATTTTCCTGGTGTCACTGGCTGTGAAATTAAGTGTTTCTTTGCTTACTGTATTCTAGGTAGATATAGAGAATAAAGCAAAATAATTACTCAAAAAGGGGGCACTTTCTGATAGAAAAGCTAGATAGTACCCCTTTTCAAGTGAGCAATCTGCCAAAATTATCAGAACTATTGAAATGAATAAGTTCAAATCAGTTTTCTATAGAGTAAAAAATAAATTTTAGGAAATAAAGCATGAACATTTTAGATACACTCATAACTTTGAAAGATATGATGAAAGTGAAGAGAAAATATATAATAACCATTTGCTTTTATTCTCATGACAGATCTGGGTGAACTAGTTTTCTATAGTGTAAAAAAATTAAATTTTAGGAAATAAAGGATGAATATTTTAGTTACACTCATAGTTGTTAGAGAGGTCAGCAGTATTAAGAAAAATTATATGAGTAGTACCTGAAAGTCAGACTTAAATTCCTTAAATGATTGTCAGTGAATTTAAGTGTTTCTTTGTTTACTGTATTCTAGGCAGATGTAGAGAATAACAGCAAATTAATTACTCAAAAAGGGAGCACTTTCTGATAGAAAAGCAAGATAGTACCCTTTTTCAAGTGAGCAATCTGCCAAAATTATTAGAACTATTGAAACGAATAAGTTCAAATCAGTTTTCTATAGAGTAAAAAAATAAATTTTAGGAAATAAAGCATGAATAGCTGTTAGAGTAAACAGGTCAGCAGTACTAAGAAAAAATTATATAAAGAATTCCTGAAATTGAGACTTCAATTCCTTAAGAGACTGTGAACTTCTTTCTTTGCTTACTGTATTTCAGCTAGATATAGAGAATAACAGCAAATCAATTACTCAAAAAGGGTGCACTTTCCAATAGAAAAAAAAAGATAGTACCCCTTTTCAAGTGAGCAATCTGCCAAAATTATCAGAACTATTGAAAAGAATAAGTTCAAATCAGTTATCTATAGAGCAAAGAAAATTAATTTAAAAGAAATAAAGCATGAACATTTTAGTCACACTCATAACTTTGAAAGATCTGAGGACGGTGTTAGCGGTTGTCCCTATAAATGTCTGTGATTGGAATTCTGATAAAGGGAATGTAAAATATTTTTATCAGTTTTTCTAATGAATTATCTTGTGGAAGGGATAGCATAGGGATGAACAATTATACATTATTGTTACCTGGGTGAGTTAGTGCAAAAAAGTACTAACATTAGAGATAGACAGAATTTTAAGAGCTGTTGTATTAGGTAAATGGTAGGGTTTTCCTTCTTTTCATTTATTAAAGCTTAGTGTAGTAGGTATTCAGGTTCTGGGTTCCTGCTTCCTGGCAAAAATTTAAAAAACTACTGAGGTGGTTGAACAAAACAGGAAGAGCGACACCAGAATAACAAGTGCACCAATGTCAAGAAAGACCAAAGGTTTTGCATGCAAGAAAGTTCAGCAAAATACAGCTAAGTACATGCATCACAGTCTACAACTGTTCAGGGACACTACATTTAGAATTATATATTTACCTGGAAATTGATGCGTTTGCTCATTTTACTGTATTCTAGGCAGATGTAGAGAATAACAGCAAATTAATTACTCAAAAAGGGAGCACTTTCTGATAGAAAAGCAAAATAGTACCCTTTTCAAGTATGCAATCTGCCAAAATTATTAGAACTATTGAAAAGAATAAGTTCAAATCAGTTTTCTATAAAGAAAAATTAATTTAAATTAAAGAAAATAAAGCATGAACATTTTAGTTTCTCATAACTTTGAAAGATATGATGGAAATGGTGAGAAAATATGTAAGCTAGATAAATAAATACATAGATACAGCTATTTCAACATATAACCAAATCAGAAATTCATTCTCTATATACCATGTTGCAGTCTTTAAATGATACACCCACAAAGAAGGCACTTTCTGGAATTCACAGAAAGAGTGTACATCTTTGTCAGGTTAACCGTGTGCTCTTATTCTCAAGACAGACTTCACAAACAAAAAACTAAGGTGGCCGGTTATCTAAAATGAGAAATATCAAGCAAACTAAATTTGTTCAAGTCCTCCACAGCACCTGGTGGGAGAGCTGGGCACCTAGAGCAGAGGCCCTGAGTGGATCGGAGTGGACCTGGGAGTAACCCCGGAGAATGCTGTAAAGGATATGCAGATGAGCTGCAAGTCCTCCACAGCACCTGAAAGGCCTCCGGTGGTAGATCTGGGCACCTCTCAGCTGAGGAAAAGGCTTACCAGGGGTTAGGCCGAAGCCAGCATTCCTCCCCCTGAGGGTCGACTAATCCTAGCCAAAAAGCACCTGGAAACTCTGGCACCTGGAGCGAGGGCCCTAGGAAGATCAGGGTGGACCTGGGAGTCACCCCGGATACAGCTGTGAGGAAATGCAGAAGGGCTGCTAGTCCTCCACAGTACCTGGTGGGAGCACTGGGCACCTAGAGCAGAGGCACTGAGTGGATCGGAGTGGACCTGGGAGTCACCCCGGAGAAGGCTGTAAAGGATATGCAGATGAGCTGCAAGTCCTCCACAGCACCTGAAAGGCCTCCGGTGGTAGATCTGGGCACCTCTCAGCTGAGGAAAAGGCTTACCAGGGGTTAGGCCGAAGCCAGCATTCCTCCCCCTGAGGGTCGACTAATCCTAGCCAAAAAGCACCTGGAAACTCTGGCACCTGGAGCGAGAGCCCTAGGAAGATCAGGGTGGACCTGGGAGTCACCCTGGATACAGCTGTGAGGAAATGCAGAAGGGCTGCAAGTCCTCCACAGCACCTGGTGGGAGCGCTGGGCACCTAGAGCGGAGGCCCTGGGTGGATCAGAGAAGTCCTGGGAGTCACCCCGGAGACGACTGTAAAGGATATGCAGATGACCTGCAAGTCCTCCACAGCACCAGAAAGGCAGCCAGGTGTAGAGCTGGGCACCTCTCAGCTGAGGAAAAGGCTTACCAGGGGTTAGGCCGAAGCCAGCATTCCTCCCCCTGAGGGTCGACTAATCCTAGCCAAAAAGCACCTGGAAACTCTGGCACCTGGAGCGAGGGCCCTAGGAAGATCAGGGTGGACCTGGGAGTCACCCCGGATACAGCTGTGAGGAAATGCAGAAGGGCTGCTAGTCCTCCACAGTACCTGGTGGGAGCACTGGGCACCTAGAGCAGAAGCACTGAGTGGATCGGAGTGGACTTGGGAGTCACCCCGGAGAAGGCTGTAAAGGATATGCAGATGAGCTGCAAGTCCTCCACAGCACCTGAAAGGCCTCCGGTGGTAGATCTGGGCACCTCTCAGCTGAGGAAAAGGCTTACCAGGGGTTAGGCCGAAGCCAGCATTCCTCCCCCTGAGGGTCGACTAATCCTAGCCAAAAAGCACCTGGAAACTCTGGCACCTGGAGCGAGGGCCCTAGGAAGATCAGGGTGGACCTGGGAGTCACCCCGGATACAGCTGTGAGGAAATGCAGAAGGACTGCAAGTCCTCCACAGCACCTGGTGGGAGCGCTGGGCACCTAGAGCGGAGGCCCTGGGTGGATCAGAGAAGTCCTGGGAGTCACCCCGGAGACGACTGTAAAGGATATGCAGATGACCTGCAAGTCCTCCACAGCACCAGAAAGGCAGCCAGGTGTAGAGCTGGGCACCTCTCAGCTGAGGAAAAGGCTTACCAGGGGTTAGGCCAAAGCCAGCATTCCTCCCCCTGAGGGTCGCCTAATCCTAGCCAAAAAACACCTGGAAACACTGGCACCTGGAGCGAGGGCCCTAGGAAGATAGGGGTGGATTTGGGAGTCACCCCGGATACAGCTGTGAGGAAATGCAGAAGGGCTGCAAGTCCTCCACAGCACCTGGTGGGAGCGCTGGGCACCTAGAGCAGAGGCTCTGAGTGGATCGGAGTGGACCTGGGAGTCACCCCGGAGAAGGCTGCAAAGGATATGCAGATGAGCTGCAAGTCCTCCACAGACTTATTTTCCAGGTGTCAATGGCTGTGAAATTAAGTGTATCTTTGCTTACTGTATTCTATGTAGATATAGAGAATAACAGCAAATTAATTACTCAAAAAGGGAGCACTTTCTAATAGAAAAAAAAGATAGTACCCCTTTTCAAGTGTGCAGTCTGCCAAAATTATTAGAACTATTGAAAAGAATAAGTTCAAATCAGTTTTCTATAGAGTAAAAAAATAAATTTTAGGAAATAAAGCATGAATAGTTGTTAGAGTAAACAGGTCAGCAGTACTAAGAAAAAATTATATAAAGAGTTCCTGAAATTCAGACTTCAATTCCT
This sequence comes from Microcaecilia unicolor, assembly GCF_901765095.1. Classification (NCBI taxonomy): domain Eukaryota; kingdom Metazoa; phylum Chordata; class Amphibia; order Gymnophiona; family Siphonopidae; genus Microcaecilia; species Microcaecilia unicolor. The sequence continues at coordinate 170,300 of NW_021963103.1, read as the reverse complement.
TAAGAGACGGTGAACTTATTTCTTTGCTTACTGTATTTCAGCTAGATATAGAGAATAACAGCATATCAATTACTCAAAAAGGGTGCACTTTCCAATAGAAAAAAAAAGATAGCACCCCTTTTCAAGTGAGCAATCTGCCAAAATTATCAGAACTATTGAAAAGAATAAATTCAAATCAGTTATCTATAGAGCAAAGAAAATTAATTTAAAAGAAATAAAGCATGAACATTTTAGTCACAGTCATAACTTTGAAAGATCTGAGGACGGTGTTAGCGGTTGTCCCTATAAATGTCTGTGATTGGAATTCTGATAAAGGGAATGTAAAATATTTTTATCAGTTTTTCTAATGAATTATCTTGTGGAAGGGATAGCATAGGGATGAACAATTATACATTATTGTTACCTGGGTGAGTTAGTGCAAAAAAGTACTAAGATTAGAGATAGATAGAATTTTAAGAGCTGTTGTATTAGGTAAATGGTAGGGTTTTCCTTCTTTTCATTTATTAAAGCTTAGTGTAGTAGGTATTCAGGTTCTGGGTTCCTGCTTCCTGGCAAAAATTAAAAAAACTACTGAGGTGGTTGAACAAAACAGGAAGAGCGACACCAGAATAACAAGTGCACCAATGTCAAGAAAGACCAAAGGTTTTGCATGCAAGAAAGTTCAGCAAAATACAGCTAAGTACACGCATCACAGTCTACAACTGTTCAGGGACACTACATTTAGAATTATATATTTACCTGGAAATTGATGCGTTTGCTCATTTTACTGTATTCTAGGCAGATGTAGAGAATAACAGCAAATTAATTACTCAAAAAGGGAGCACTTTCTAATAGAAAAAAAAGATAGTACCCCTTTTCAAGTGAGCAATCTGCCAAAATTATTAGAACTGTTGAAAAGAATAAGTTCAAATCAGTTTTCTATAAAGAAAAATTAATTTAAATTAAAGAAAATAAAGCATGAACATTTTAGTTTCTCATAACTTTGAAAGATATGATGAAAATGATGAGAAAATATGTAAGCTAGATAAACACATACATAGATACAGCTATTTCAACATATAACCAAATCAGAAATTCATTCTCTATATACCATGTTGCAGTCTTTAAATGATACACCCACAAAGAAGGCACTTTCTGGAATTCACAGAAAGAGTGTACCTCTTTGTCAGGTTAACCGTGTGCTCTTATTCTCAAGACAGACTTCACAAACAAAAAACTAAGGTGGCCGGTTATCTAAAATGAGAAATATCAAGCAAACTAAATTTGTTCAAGTCCTCCACAGCACCTGGTGGGAGAGCTGGGCACCTAGGGCGGAGGCCCTGAGAGGATCGGGGTGGACCTGGGCATCACCCCGGATATAGCTGTGAGGAAACACAGAAGGGCTGCTAGTCCTCCACAGTACCTGGTGGGAGCACTGGGCACCTAGAGCAGAGGCCCTGAGTGGATCGGAGTGGACCTGGGAGTCACCCCGGAGAAGGCTGTAAAGGATATGCAGATGAGCTGCAAGTCCTCCACAGCACTTGAAAGGCAGCCGGGTGTAGAGCTGGGCACCTCTCAGCTGAGGAAAAGGCTTACCAGGGGTTAGGCCGAAGCCAGCATTCCTCCCCCTGAGGGTCGACTAATCCTAGCCAAAAAGCACCTGGAAACTCTGGCACCTGGAGCGAGGGCCCTAGGAAGATCAGGGTGGACCTGGGAGTCACCCCGGATACAGCTGTGAGGAAATGCAGAAGGGCTGCAAGTCCTCCACAGCACCTGGTGGGAGCGCTGGGCACCTAGAGCGGAGGCCCTGGGTGGATCAGAGAAGTCCTGGGAGTCACCCCGGAGACCACTGTAAAGGATATGCAGATGACCTGCAAGTCCTCCACAGCACCAGAAAGGCAGCCGGGTGTAGAGCTGGGCACCTCTCAGCTGAGGAAAAGGCTTACCAGGGGTTAGGCCAAAGCCAGCATTCCTCCCCCTGAGGGTCGCCTAATCCTAGCCAAAAAGCACCTGGAAACTCTGGCAACTGGAGCGAGGGCCCTAGGAAGATCGGGGTGGATTTGGGAGTCACCCCGGATACAGCTGTGAGGAAATGCAGAAGGGCTGCAAGTCCTCCACAGCACCTGGTGGGAGCGCTGGGCACCTAGAGCGGAGGCCCTGAGTGGATCGGAGTGGACCTGGGAGTCACCCCGGAGAAGGCTGTAAAGGATATGCAGATGAGCTGCAAGTCCTCCACAGACTTATTTTCCAGGTGTCAATGGCTGTGAAATTAAGTGTATCTTTGCTTACTGTATTCTATGTAGATATAGAGAATAACAGCAAATTAATTACTCAAAAAGGGAGCACTTTTCAAGTGAGCAATCTGCCAAAATTATTAGAACTATTGAAAAGAATAAGTTCAAATCAGTTTTCTGTAGAGTAAAAAAATAAATTTTAGGAAATAAAGCATGAATAGTTGTTAGAGTAAACAGGTCAGCAGTACTAAGAAAAATTATATAAAGAGTTCCTGAAATTCAGACTTCAATTCCTTAAGAGACGGTGAACTTATTTCTTTGCTTACTGTATTTCAGCTAGATATAGAGAATAACAGCAAATCAATTACTCAAAAAGGGTATACTTTCCAATAGAAAAAAAAAGATAGTACCCCTTTTCAAGTGAGCAATCTGCCAAAATTATCAGAACTATTGAAAAGAATAAGTTCAAATCAGTTATCTATAGAGCAAAGAAAATTAATTTAAAAGAAATAAAGCATGAACATTTTAGTCACACTCATAACTTTGAAAGATCTGAGGACGGTGTTAGCGGTTGTCCCTATAAATGTCTGTGATTGGAATTCTGATAAAGGGAATGTAAAATATTTTTATCAGTTTTTCTAATGAATTATCTTGTGGAGGGGATAGCATAGGGATGAACAATTATAAATTATTGTTACCTGGGTGAGTTAGTGCAAAAAAGTACTAAGATTAGAGATAGACTGAATTTTAAGAGCTGTTGTATTAGGTAAATGGTAGGGTTTTCCTTCTTTTCATTTATTAAAGCTTAGTGTAGTAGGTATTCAGGTTCTGGGTTCCTGCTTCCTGGCAAAAATTTAAAAAACTACTGAGGTGGTTGAACAAAACAGGAGGGCGATACCAGAATAACAAGTGCACCAATGTCAAGAAAGACCAAAGGTTTTGCATGCAAGAAAGTTCAGCAAAATACAGCTAAGTACATGCATCACAGTCTACAACTGTTCAGGGACACTATATTTAGAATTATATATTTACCTGGAAATTGATGCGTTTGGTCATTTTAAAGTGGGGAAGTTTGATCCCTGAAAAAGAAAAGTGACACAAAGAATTAATTCTTTGATGGGATTATTAGTTGAAATAAATTCTAAGTAACAACATAATTAAGCAGCATTTATACTTATCTGATAGATTTTGATGAAGGCTTGGATAAATGAAGATTAGTAGTTGGAGGTAGACATGTTGTCTACAATTTAAAGGAAAAGTTGCAGTTTACATTTGCTTATTCTTATAATACAATATAAAACTGTTTGCATTTTGGAATTTGTATTTATATATGATTGAACATATAAATATTACGTTTTAAATACAGCTGTTTATTAAAAGAGAAACTATTTATTGCAAGTATTTAAAGAACCCATCTGGTGCAATAAATTATTTCAATTTAATTCATTATTTAGTGTGCAACATTGTTATTATTACAATTCTGAACATCAAGGGAAATTCGACTAACATTCAAAGTTGCACACTCTATAGTTAAAAGAATTTCTAAATTTTTCTGTAAAACTTCACAATGGTGAGTGTGGGCGTGGGGAACCCCTGAACCGTGATCGGAACATCCAATCACCCTATTTGCACCTCATCATTTGTAGGAGTTGTACATTACACTCATAGTTGTTAGAATAAACAGATCAGTAGTATTAAGAAAAAATTATATGAGGAGTACCTGAAAGTCAGTCTTAAATTCCTTAAGAGTCCGTCTTTGAATTTAAGTGCTTCTCTGCTTAATGTATTCTAGGTAGATCTAGAGAATAACAGCTGTGAGGAAATGCAGAAGGGCTGCTAGTCCTCCACAGTACCTGGTGGGAGCACTGGGCACCTAGAGCAGAGGCCCTGAGTGGATCGGAGTGGACCTGGGAGTCACCCCGGAGAAGGCTGTAAAGGATATGCAGATGAGCTGCAAGTCCTCCACAGCACCTGAAAGGCAGCCGGTGGTAGAGCTGGGCACCTCTCAGCTAAGGAAAAGGCTTACCAGGGGTTAGGTCGAAGCCAGCATTCCTCCCCCTGAGGGTCGACTAATCCTAGCCAAAAAGCACCTGGAAACTCTGGCACCTGGAGCGAGGGCCCTAGGAAGATCAGGGTGGACCTGGGAGTCACCCCGGATACAGCTGTGAGGAAATGCAGAAGGACTGCAAGTCCTCCACAGCACCTGGTGGGAGGAGCGCTGGGCATCTAGAGCGGAGGCCCTGGGTGGATCAGAGAAGTCCTGGGAGTCACCCCGGAGAAGACTGTAAAGGATATGCAGATGACCTGCAAGTCCTCCACAGCACCAGAAAGGCAGCCGGGTGTAGAGCTGGGCACCTCTCAGCTGAGGAAAAGGCTTACCAGGGGTTAGGCCAAAGCCAGCATTCCTCCCCCTGAGGGTCGACTAATCCTAGCCAAAAAGCACCTGGAAACTCTGGCACCTGGAGCGAGGGCCCTAGGAAGATCGGGGTGGATTTGGGAGTCACCCCGGATACAGCTGTGAGGAAATGCAGAAGGGCTGCAAGTCCTCCACAGCACCTGGTGAGAGCGCTGGGCACCTAGAGCGGAGGCCCTGAGTGGATCGGAGTGGACCTGGGAGTCACCCTGGAGAAGGCGGTAAAGGATATGCAGATGAGCTGCAAGTCCTCCACAGACTTATTTTCCAGGTGTCAATGGCTGTGAAATTAAGTGTATCTTTGCTTACTGTATTCTATGTAGATCTAGAGAATAAAGCAAATTAATTGCTCAAAAAGGGGGCACTTTCTGATAGAAAAGCTAGATAGTACCCCTTTTCAAGTGAGCAATCTGCCAAAATTATCAGAACTATTGAAAGAATAAGTTCCAATCAGTTTTCTATAGAGTAAAAAAAATTAAATTTTTGTTAATAAAGCATAAATATTTTAGTTACAGTCATAGTTAGAGTAAACAGGTCAGCAGTATTAAGAAAAAAATATATGAGCACTTAATGAAATCAGACTTGGCTGTGAAATTAAGTGTATCTTTGCTTACTGTATTCTACGTAGATATAGGGAATAACAGCAAATAAATTACTCAAAAAGGGAGCACTTTCTGATAGAAAAAAAAAGATTGTACCCCTTTTAAAGTGAGCAATCTGCCAAAATTACTACAACTATTGAAAAGAATAAGTTCAAATCAGTTATCTATAAAGAAAAATAAAATTAAATTAAAGAAAATAAAGCATAAATATTTAGTTACACTCATTGTAGTTAGAGTAAACAGGTCAGCAGTATTAAGAAAAAATTATATGAGTAGTTCCTGAAAGTCAGACTTGAATTCCTTAAATGACTATCAGTGAATTTAAGTGTTTCTTTGCTTACTGTATTCTAGGCAGATGTAGAGAATAACAGCAAATTAATTACTCAAAAAGGGAGCACTTTTTGATAGAAAAAAAAGATAGTACCCCTTTTCAAGTGAGCAATCTGCCAAAAATACGAGAACTATTGAAAAGAATAAGTTAAAATTAGTTTTCTATAGAGTAAAAAAAATAAATTTTAGGAAATAAAGCATGGATATTTTAGTTACACTCATAATTGTTAGAGTAAACAGGTGAGCAGTATAAAGAAAAAAAACATGAGGGGTTAATGAAAGTCAGACTTATTTTCCTGGTGTCACTGGCTGTGAAATTAAGTGTATCTTTGCTTACTGTATTCTACGTAGATAGAGAATAAAGCAAATTAATTACTCAAAAAGGGGGCACTTTCTGATAGAAAAGGTAGATAGTACCCTTTTTCAAGTGAGCAATCTGCCAAAAATATCAGAACTATTGAAAAGAATAAGATCAAATCAGTTTTCTATAGAGTAAAAAAAAATAAATTTTAGGAAATAAAGCATGAAAATTTAGTTACACTCATAGTTGTTAGAGTAAACAGGTGAGAACTATAAAGAAAAAAAATATGAGGAGTTAATGAAAGTCAGACGTCTTTTCCTGTTGTGAATGACTGTGAAATTAAGTGTATCTTTGCTTACTGTATTCCAGGCAGATATAGAGAATAACAGCAAATTAAATACTCAAAAAGGGTGCACTTTCCAATAGAAAAGAAAGATAGTACCCCTTTTCAAGTGAGCAATCTGCCAAAAATATCAGAACTATTGAAAAGAATAAGTTCAAATCAGTTTTCTATAGAGTAAAAAAAATAAATTTTAGGAAATAAAGCATGAATATTTTAGTTACAGTCATAGTTAGAGTAAACAGGTCAGCAGTATGAAGAAAAAAATATATGAGCACTTAATGAAAGTCAGACTTATTTTCCTGGTGTCACTGGCTGTGAAATTAAGTGTTTCTTTGCTTACTGTATTCTAGGTAGATATAGAGAATAAAGCAAAATAATTACTCAAAAAGGGGGCACTTTCTGATAGAAAAGCTAGATAGTACCCCTTTTCAAGTGAGCAATCTGCCAAAATTATCAGAACTATTGAAATGAATAAGTTCAAATCAGTTATCTATAGAGTAAAAAATAAATTTTAGGAAATAAAGCATGAACATTTTAGATACACTCATAACTTTGAAAGATATGATGAAAGTGAAGAGAAAATATATAATAACCATTTGCTTTTATTCTCATGACAGATCTGGGTGAACTAGTTTTCTATAGTGTAAAAAAATTAAATTTTAGGAAATAAAGGATGAATATTTTAGTTACACTCATAGTTGTTAGAGAGGTCAGCAGTATTAAGAAAAATTATATGAGTAGTACCTGAAAGTCAGACTTAAATTCCTTAAATGATTGTCAGTGAATTTAAGTGTTTCTTTGTTTACTGTATTCTAGGCAGATGTAGAGAATAACAGCAAATTAATTACTCAAAAAGGGAGCACTTTCTGATAGAAAAGCAAGATAGTACCCTTTTTCAAGTGAGCAATCTGCCAAAATTATTAGAACTATTGAAAAGAATAAGTTCAAATCAGTTTTCTATAGAGTAAAAAAATAAATTTTAGGAAATAAAGCATGAATAGCTGTTAGAGTAAACAGGTCAGCAGTACTAAGAAAAAATTATATAAAGAATTCCTGTAATTCAGACTTCAATTCCTTAAGAGTTTGTGAACTTGTTTCTTTGCTTACTGTATTTCAGCTAAATATAGAGAATAACAGCAAATCAATTACTCAAAAAGGGTGCACTTTCCAACAGAAAAAAAAAGATAGTACCCCTTTTCAAGTGAGCAATCTGCCAAAATTATCAGAACTATTGAAAAGAATAAGTTCAAATCAGTTATCTATAGAGCAAAGAAAATTAATTTAAAAGAAATAAAGCATGAACATTTTAGTCACACTCATAACTTTGAAAGATCTGAGGACGGTGTTAGCGGTTGTCCCTATAAATGTCTGTGATTGGAATTCTGATAAAGGGAATGTAAAATATTTTTATCAGTTTTTCTAATGAATTATCTTGTGGAAGGGATAGCATAGGGATGAACAATTATACATTATTGTTACCTGGGTGAGTTAGTGCAAAAAAGTACTAACATTAGAGATAGACAGAATTTTAAGAGCTGTTGTATTAGGTAAATGGTAGGGTTTTCCTTCTTTTCATTTATTAAAGCTTAGTGTAGTAGGTATTCAGGTTCTGGGTTCCTGCTTCCTGGCAAAAATTTAAAAAACTACTGAGGTGGTTGAACAAAACAGGAGGAGCGACACCAGAATAACAAGTGCACCAATGTCAAGAAAGACCAAAGGATTTGCATGCAAGAAAGTTCAGCAAAATACAGCTAAGTACACACATCACAGTCTACAACTGTTCAGGGACACTACATTTAGAATTATATATTTACCTGGAAATTGATGCGTTTGCTCATTTTACTGTATTCTAGGCAGATGTAGAGAATAACAGCAAATTAATTACTCAAAAAGGGAGCACTTTCTGATAGAAAAGCAAAATAGTACCCTTTTCAAGTATGCAATCTGCCAAAATTATTAGAACTATTGAAAAGAATAAGTTCAAATCAGTTTTCTATAAAGAGAAATTAATTTAAATTAAAGAAAATAAAGCATGAACATTTTAGTTTCTCATAACTTTGAAAGATATGATGAAAATGATGAGAAAATATGTAAGCTAGATAAATAAATACATAGATACAGCTATTTCAACATATAACCAAATCAGAAATTCATTCTCTATATACCATGTTGCAGTCTTTAAATGATACACCCACAAAGAAGGCACTTTCTGGAATTCACAGAAAGAGTGTACCTCTTTGTCAGGTTAACCGTGTGCTCTTATTCTCAAGACAGACTTCACAAACAAAAAACTAAGGTGGCCGGTTATCTAAAATGAGAAATATCAAGCAAACTAAATTTGTTCAAGTCCTCCACAGCACCTGGTGGAAGAGCTGGGCACCTAGAGCAGAGGCCCTGAGTGGATCGGAGTGGACCTGGGAGTAACCCCGGAGAATGCTGTAAAGGATATGCAGATGAGCTGCAAGTCCTCCACAGCACCTGAAAGGCCTCCGGTGGTAGATCTGGGCACCTCTCAGCTGAGGAAAAGGCTTACCAGGGGTTTGGCCGAAGCCAGCATTCCTCCCCCTGAGGGTCGACTAATCCTAGCCAAAAAGCACCTGGAAACTCTGGCACCTGGAGCGAGGGCCCTAGGAAGATCAGGGTGGACCTGGGAGTCACCCCGGATACAGCTGTGAGGAAATGCAGAAGGGCTGCTAGTCCTCCACAGTACCTGGTGGGAGCACTGGGCACCTAGAGCAGAGGCACTGAGTGGATCGGAGTGGACCTGGGAGTCACCCCGGAGAAGGCTGTAAAGGATATGCAGATGAGCTGCAAGTCCTCCACAGCACCTGAAAGGCCTCCGGTGGTAGATCTGGGCACCTCTCAGCTGAGGAAAAGGCTTACCAGGGGTTAGGCCGAAGCCAGCATTCCTCCCCCTGAGGGTCGCCTAATCCTAGCCAAAAAACACCTGGAAACTCTGGCACCTGGAGCGAGGGCCCTAGGAAGATAGGGGTGGATTTGGGAGTCACCCCGGATACAGCTGTGAGGAAATGCAGAAGGGCTGCAAGTCCTCCACAGCACCTGGTGGGAGCGCTGGGCACCTAGAGCAAAGGCTCTGAGTGGATCGGAGTGGACCTGGGAGTCACCCCGGAGAAGGCTGCAAAGGATATGCAGATGAGCTGCAAGTCCTCCACAGACTTATTTTCCAGGTGTCAATGGCTGTGAAATTAAGTGTATCTTTGCTTACTGTATTCTATGTAGATATAGAGAATAACAGCAAATTAATTACTCAAAAAGGGAGCACTTTCTAATAGAAAAAAAAGATAGTACCCCTTTTCAAGTGTGCAGTCTGCCAAAATTATTAGAACTATTGAAAAGAATAAGTTCAAATCAGTTTTCTATAGAGTAAAAAAATAAATTTTAGGAAATAAAGCATGAATAGTTGTTAGAGTAAACAGGTCAGCAGTACTAAGAAAAAATTATATAAAGAGTTCCTGAAATTCAGACATCAATTCCTTAAGAGACGGTGAACTTATTTCTTTGCTTACTGTATTTCAGCTAGATATAGAGAATAACAGCATATCATTTACTCAAAAAGGGTGCACTTTCCAATAGAAAAAAAAAGATAGCACCCTTTTTCAAGTGAGCAATCTGCCAAAATTATCAGAACTATTGAAAAGAATAAATTCAAATCAGTTATCTATAGAGCAAAGAAAATTAATTTAAAAGAAATAAAGCATGAATATTTTAGTCACAGTCATAACTTTGAAAGATCTGAGGACGGTGTTAGCGGTTGTCCCTATAAATGTCTGTGATTGGAATTCTGATAAAGGGAATGTAAAATATTTTTATCAGTTTTTCTAATGAATTATCTTGTGGAAGGGATAGCATAGGGATGAACAATTATACATTATTGTTACCTGGGTGAGTTAGTGCAAAAAAGTACTAAGATTAGAGATAGATAGAATTTTAAGAGCTGTTGTATTAGGTAAATGGTAGGGTTTTCCTTCTTTTCATTTATTAAAGCTTAGTGTAGTAGGTATTCAGGTTCTGGGTTCCTGCTTCCTGGCAAAAATTAAAAAAACTACTGAGGTGGTTGAACAAAACAGGAAGAGCGACACCAGAATAACAAGTGCACCAATGTCAAGAAAGACCAAAGGTTTTGCATGCAAGAAAGTTCAGCAAAATACAGCTAAGTACACGCATCACAGTCTACAACTGTTCAGGGACACTACATTTAGAATTATATATTTACCTGGAAATTGATGCGTTTGCTCATTTTACTGTATTCTAGGCAGATGTAGAGAATAACAGCAAATTAATTACTCAAAAAGGGAGCACTTTCTAATAGAAAAAAAAGATAGTACCCCTTTTCAAGTGAGCAATCTGCCAAAATTATTAGAACTATTGAAAAGAATAAGTTCAAATCAGTTTTCTATAAAGAAAAATTAATTTAAATTAAAGAAAATAAAGCATGAACATTTTAGTTTCTCATAACTTTGAAAGATATGATGAAAATGATGAGAAAATATGTAAGCTAGATAAACACATACATAGATACAGCTATTTCAACATATAACCAAATCAGAAATTCATTCTCTATATACCATGTTGCAGTCTTTAAATGATACACCCACAAAGAAGGCACTTTCTGGAATTCACAGAAAGAGTGTACCTCTTTGTCAGGTTAACCGTGTGCTCTTATTCTCAAGACAGACTTCACAAACAAAAAACTAAGGTGGCCGGTTATCTAAAATGAGAAATATCAAGCAAACTAAATTTGTTCAAGTCCTCCACAGCACCTGGTGGGAGAGCTGGGCACCTAGGGCGGAGGCCCTGAGTGGATCGGGGTGGACCTGGGCATCACCCCGGATATAGCTGTGAGGAAACGCAGAAGGGCTGCTAGTCCTCCACAGTACCTGGTGGGAGCACTGGGCACCTAGAGCAGAGGCCCTGAGTGGATCGGAGTGGACCTGGGAGTCACCCCGGAGAAGGCTGTAAAGGATATGCAGATGAGCTGCAAGTCCTCCACAGCACTTGAAAGGCAGCCGGGTGTAGAGCTGGGCACCTCTCAGCTGAGGAAAAGGCTTACCAGGGGTTAGGCCGAAGCAAGCATTCCTCCCCCTGAGGGTCGACTAATCCTAGCCAAAAAGCACCTGGAAACTCTGGCACCTGGAGCGAGGGCCCTAGGAAGATCAGGGTGGACCTGGGCATCACCCCGGATATAGCTGTGAGGAAATGCAGAAGGGCTGCAAGTCCTCCACAGCACCTGGTGGGAGCGCTGGGCACCTAGAGCGGAGGCCCTGAGTGGATCGGAGTGGACCTGGGAGTCACCCTGGAGAAGGCGGTAAAGGATATGCAGATGAGCTGCAAGTCCTCCACAGACTTATTTTCCAGGTGTCAATGGCTGTGAAATTAAGTGTATCTTTGCTTACTGTATTCTATGTAGATATAGAGAATAACAGCAAATTAATTACTCAAAAAGGGAGCACTTTCTGATAGACAGGAAAGATAGTACTCCTTTTCAGGTGAGCAATCTGCCCAAATTATCAGAACTATTGAAAAGAATAAGTTCAAATCAGTTTTCTATAGAGTAAACAAAATTAAATTAAAGGAAAAAAAGCATGAACATTTTAGATACACTCATAACTTTGAAAGATATGATGAAAGTGAAAAGAAAATATATAATAACCATTTGCTTTTATTTTCATGACAGATCTGGGTGGACTAGTTTTCCATAGTGTAAAAAAATCAAATTTTAGGAAATAAAGGATGAATATTTTAGTTACACTCATAGTTGTTAGAGAGGTCAGCAGTATTAAGAAAAATTATATGAGTAGTACCTGAAAGTCAGACTTAAATTCCTTAAATGATTGTCAGTGAATTTAAGTGTTTTGTTTGCTTACTGTATTCTAGGCAGATGTAGAGAATAACAGCAAATTAATTACTCAAAAAGGGAGCACTCCATAGAAAAGCTAGATAGTACCCCTTTTCAAGTGAGCAATCTGCCAAAATTATCAGAACTATTGAAAGAATAAGTTCCAATCAGTTTTCTATAGAGTAAAAAAAAAATAAATTTTAGGAAATAAAGCATGAATATTTAGTTACACTCATAGTTGTTAGAGTAAACAGGTCAGCAGTATTAAGAAAAAAATATATGAGCACTTAATGAAAGTCAGACTTATTTTCCTGGTGTCACTGGCTGTGAAATTGTGTATCTTTGCTTACTGTATTCTACGTAGATATAGGGAATAACAGTAAATAAATTACTCAAAAAGGGAGCACTTTCTGATAGAAAAAAAAAGATTGTACCCCTTTTAAAGTGAGCAATCTGCCAAAATTACTACAACTATTGAAAAGAATAAGTTCAAATCAGTTATCTATAAAGAAAAATTAAATTAAATTAAAGAAAATAAAGCATGAATATTTAGTTACACTCATAATAGTTAGAGTAAACAGGTCAGCAGTATTAAGAAAAAATTATATGAGTAGTTCCTGAAAGTCAGGCTTAAATTCCTTAAATGACTGTCAGTGAATTTATGTGATTCCTCGCTTACTGTATTCTAGGCAGATGTAGAGAATAACAGCAAATTAAATACTCAAAAAGGGTGCACTTTCCAATAGAAAAGAAAGATAGTACCCCTTTTCAAGTGAGCAATCTGCCAAAAATATCAGAACTATTGAAAAGAATAAGATCAAATCAGTTTTCTATAGAGTAAAAAAAAATAAATTTTAGGAAACAAAGCATGAAAATGTAGTTACACTCATAGTTGTTAGAGTAAACAGGTGAGAACTATAAAGAAAAAAAATATGAGGAGTTAATGAAAGTCAGACGTCTTTTCCTGTTGTGAATGACTGTGAAATTAAGTGTATCTTTGCTTACTGTATTCTAGGCAGATATAGAGAATAAAGCAAATTAATTACTCAAAAAGGGGGCACTTTCTGATAGAAAAGCTAGATAGTACCCCTTTTCAAGTGAGCAATCTGCCAAAATTATCAGAACTATTGAAATGAATAAGTTCAAATCAGTTTTCTATAGAGTAAAAAATAAATTTTAGGAAATAAAGCATGAACATTTTAGATACACTCATAACTTTGAAAGATATGATGAAAGTGAAGAGAAAATATATAATAACCATTTGCTTTTATTCTCATGACAGATCTGGGTGGACTAGTTTTCTATAGTGTAAAAAAATTAAATTTTAGGAAATAAAGGATGAATATTTTAGTTACACTCATAGTTGTTAGAGAGGTCAGCAGTATTAAGAAAAATTATATGAGTAGTACCTGAAAGTCAGACTTAAATTCCTTAAATGATTGTCAGTGAATTTAAGTGTTTCTTTGCTTACTGTATTCTAGGCAGATGTAGAGAATAACAGCAAATTAATTACTCAAAAAGGGAGCACTTTCTGATAGAAAAGCAAGATAGTACCCTTTTTCAAGTGAGCAATCTGCCAAAATTATTAGAACTATTGAAAAGAATAAGTTCAAATCAGTTTTCTATAGAGTAAAAAATAAATTTTAGGTAATAAAGCATGAATAGCTGTTAGAGTAAACAGGTCAGCAGTACTAAGAAAAAATTATATAAAGAATTCCTGTAATTCAGACTTCAATTCCTTAAGAGTTTGTGAACTTGTTTCTTTGCTTACTGTATTTCAGCTAAATATAGAGAATAACAGCAAATCAATTACTCAAAAGGGTGCACTTTCCAATAGAAAAAAAAGATAGTACCCCTTTTCAAGTGAGCAATCTGCCAAAATTATCAGAACTATTGAAAAGAATAAGTTCAAATCAGTTATCTATAGAGCAAAGAAAATTAATTTAAAAGAAATAAAGCATGAACATTTTAGTCACACTCATAACTTTGAAAGATCTGAGGACGGTGTTAGCGGTTGTCCCTATAAATGTCTGTGATTGGAATTCTGATAAAGGGAATGTAAAATATTTTTATCAGTTTTTCTAATGAATTATCTTGTGGAAGGGATAGCATAGGGATGAACAATTATACATTATTGTTAACTGGGTGAGTTAGTGCAAAAAAGTACTAACATTAGAGATAGACAGAATTTTAAGAGCTGTTGTATTAGGTAAATGATAGGGTTTTCCTTCTTTTCATTTATTAAAGCTTAGTGTAGTAGGTATTCAGGTTCTGGGTTCCTGCTTCCTGGCAAAAATTTAAAAAACTACTGAGGTGGTTGAACAAAACAGGAGGAGCGACACCAGAATAACAAGTGCACCAATGTCAAGAAAGACCAAAGGTTTTGCATGCAAGAAAGTTCAGCAAAATACAGCTAAGTACACACATCACAGTCTACAACTGTTCAGGGACACTACATTTAGAATTATATATTTACCTGGAAATTGATGCGTTTGCTCATTTTACTGTATTCTAGGCAGATGTAGAGAATAACAGCAAATTAATTACTCAAAAAGGGAGCACTTTCTGATAGAAAAGCAAAATAGTACCCTTTTCAAGTATGCAATCTGCCAAAATTATTAGAACTATTGAAAAGAATAAGTTCAAATCAGTTTTCTATAAAGAAAAATTAATTTAAATTAAAGAAAATAAAGCATGAACATTTTAGTTTCTCATAACTTTGAAAGATATGATGAAAATGATGAGAAAATATGTAAGCTAGATAAATAAATACATAGATACAGCTATTTCAACATATAACCAAATCAGAAATTCATTCTCTATATACCATGTTGCAGTCTTTAAATGATACACCCACAAAGAAGGCACTTTCTGGAATTCACAGAAAGAGTGTACCTCTTTGTCAGGTTAACCGTGTGCTCTTATTCTCAAGACATACTTCACAAACAAAAAACTAAGGTGGCCGGTTATCTAAAATGAGAAATATCAAGCAAACTAAATTTGTTCAAGTCCTCCACAGCACCTGGTGGGAGAGCTGGGCACCTAGAGCAGAGGCCCTGAGTGGATCGGAGTGGACCTGGGAGTCACCCCGGAGAAGGCTGTAAAGGATATGCAGATGAGCTGCAAGTCCTCCACAGCACTTGAAAGGCAGCCGGGTGTAGAGCTGGGCACCTCTCAGCTGAGGAAAAGGCTTACCAGGGGTTAGGCCGAAGCCAGCATTCCTCCCCCTGAGGGTCGACTAATCCTAGCCAAAAAGCACCTGGAAACTCTGGCACCTGGAGCGAGGGCCCTAGGAAGATCAGGGTGGACCTGGGAGTCACCCCGGATACAGCTGTGAGGAAATGCAGAAGGGCTGCAAGTCCTCCACAGCACCTGGTGGGAGCGCTGGGCACCTAGAGCGGAGGCCCTGGGTGGATCAGAGAAGTCCTGGGAGTCACCCCGGAGACGACTGTAAAGGATATGCAGATGACCTGCAAGTCCTCCACAGCACCAGAAAGGCAGCCGGGTGTACAGCTGGGCACCTCTCAGCTGAGGAAAAGGCTTACCAGGGGTTAGGCCAAAGCCAGCATTCCTCCCCCTGAGGGTCGCCTAATCCTAGCCAAAAAGCACCTGGAAACTCTGGCACCTGGAGCGAGGGCCCTAGGAAGATCGGGGTGGATTTGGGAGTCACCCCGGATACAGCTGTGAGGAAATGCAGAAGGGCTGCAAGTCCTCCACAGCACCTGGTGGGAGCGCTGGGCACCTAGAGCGGAGGCCCTGAGTGGATCGGAGTGGACCTGGGAGTCACCCCGGAGAAGGCTGTAAAGGATATGCAG
Source organism: Microcaecilia unicolor (assembly GCF_901765095.1). NCBI lineage: Eukaryota > Metazoa > Chordata > Amphibia > Gymnophiona > Siphonopidae > Microcaecilia > Microcaecilia unicolor. The sequence continues at coordinate 154,426 of NW_021963103.1, read as the reverse complement.
ATGAGCTGCAAGTCCTCCACAGACTTATTTTCCAGGTGTCAATGGCGGTGAAATTAAGTGTATCTTTGCTTACTGTATTCTATGTAGATCTAGAGAATAACAGCAAATTAATTACTCAAAAAGGGAGCACTTTCTGATAGACAGGAAAGATAGTACCCCTTTTCAGGTGAGCAATCTGCCCAAATTATCAGAACTATTGAAAAGAATAAGTTCAAATCAGTTTTCTATAGAGTATACAAAATTAAATTAAAGGAAAAAAAGCATGAACATTTTAGATACACTCATAACTTTGAAAGATATGATGAAAGTGAAGAGAAAATATATAATAACCATTTGCTTTTATTTTCATGACAGATCTGGGTGGACTAGTTTTCCATAGTGTAAAAAAATCAAATTTTAGGAAATAAAGGATGAATATTTTAGTTACACTCATAGTTGTTAGAGAGGTCAGCAGTATTAAGAAAAATTATATGAGTAGTACCTGAAAGTCAGACTTAAATTCCTTAAATGATTGTCAGTGAATTTAAGTGTTTTGTTTGCTTACTGTATTCTAGGCAGATGTAGAGAATAACAGCAAATTAATTACTCAAAAAGGGAGCACTTTCCATAGAAAAGAAAGATAGTACCCCTTTTCAAGTGAGCAATCTGCCAAAATTATCAGAACTATTGAAAGAATAAGTTCCAATCAGTTTTCTATAGAGTAAAAAAAATTAAATTTTTGTTAATAAAGCATGAATATTTTAGTTACAGTCATAGTTAGAGTAAACAGGTCAGCAGTATTAAGAAAAAAATATATGAGCAGTTAATGAAAGTCAGACTTATTTTCCTGGTGTCACTGGCTGTGAAATTAAGTGTTTCTTTGCTTACTGTATTCTACGTAGATATAGGGAATAACAGCAAATAAATTACTGAAAAAGGGAGCACTTTCTGATAGAAAAAAAAGATTGTACCCCTTTTAAAGTGAGCAATCTGCCAAAATTATTACAACTATTGAAAAGAATAAGTTCAAATCAGTTATCTATAAAGAAAAATAAAATTAAATTAAAGAAAATAAAGCATGAATATTTAGTTACACTCATAGTTGTTAGAGTAAACAGGTCAGCAGAATTAAGAAAAAAATATATGAGCAGTTAATGAAAGTCAGACTTATTTTCCTGGTGTCACTGGCTGTGAAATTAAGTGTTTCTTTGCTTACTGTATTCTAGGTAGATATAGAGAATAACAGCAAATTAATTACTCAAAAAGGGAGCACTTTCTGATAGAAAAGCAAGATAGTACCCCTTTTCAAGTGAGCAATCTGCCAAAATTTATAGAGCTAATGAAAAGAATAAGTTCAAATTAGTTTTCTATAGAGTAAAAAAATAAATTTTAGGAAATAAAGCATGAATATGTAGTTACACTCATAGTTGTTAGAGTAAACAGGTGAGCAGTATAAAGAAAACAAAAAACATGAGGAGTTAATGATAGTCAGACTTATATTCCTGGTGTCACTGGCTGTGAAATTAAGTGTTTCTTTGCTTACTGTATTCTACGTGGATAGAGAATAACAGCAAATTTATTACTTAAAAAAGGGGCACTTTCTGATAGAAAAGCAAGATAGTACCCCCTTTCAAGTGAGCAATCTGCCAAAATTATCAGAACAATAGAAAAGAATAAGTTCCAATCAGTTTTCTATAGAGTAAAAAAAAATAAATTTTAGGAAATAAAGCATGAATATTTAGTTACACTCAGTTGTTAAAGTAAACAGGTGAGGAGTATAAAGAAAAAAAAATATGAGGAGTTAAAGAAAGTCAGACGTCTTTTCCTGGTGTCAATGGCTGTGAAATTAAGTGTTTCTTTGCTTACTGTATTCTATGTAGATATAGAGAATAACAGCAAATTAATTACTCAAAAAGGGAGCACTTTTCAAGTGAGCAATCTGCCAAATTTATTAGAACTATTGAAAAGAATAAGTTCAAATCAGTTTTCTGTAGAGTAAAAAAATAAATTTTAGGAAATAAAGCATGAATAGTTGTTAGAGTAAACAGGTCAGCAGTACTAAGAAAAAATTATATAAAGAGTTCCTGAAATTCAGACTTCAATTCCTTAAGAGACGGTGAACTTATTTCTTTGCTTACTGTATTTCAGCTAGATATAGAGAATAACAGCAAATCAATTACTCAAAAAGGGTGCACTTTCCAATAGAAAAAAAAAGATAGTACCCCTTTTCAAGTGAGCAATCTGCCAAAATTATCAGAACTATTGAAAATAATAAGTTCAAATCAGTTATCTATAGAGCAAAGAAAATTAATTTAAAAGAAATAAAGCATGAACATTTTAGTCACACTCATAACTTTGAAAGATCTGAGGACGGTGTTAGCGGTTGTCCCTATAAATGTCTGTGATTGGAATTCTGATAAAGGGAATGTAAAATATTTTTATCAGTTTTTCTAATGAATTATCTTGTGGAAGGGATAGCATAGGGATGAACAATTAACAGCAAATTAATTACTCAAAAAGGGAGCACTTTCTGATAGAAAAGCAAAATAGTACCCTTTTCAAGTATGCAATCTGCCAAAATTATTAGAACTATTGAAAAGAATAAGTTCAAATCAGTTTTCTATAAAGAAAAATTAATTTAAATTAAAGAAAATAAAGCATGAACATTTTAGTTTCTCATAACTTTGAAAGATATGATGAAAATGATGAGAAAATATGTAAGCTAGATAAATAAATACATAGATACAGCTATTTCAACATATAACCAAATCAGAAATTCATTCTCTATATACCATGTTGCAGTCTTTAAATGATACACCCACAAAGAAGGCACTTTCTGGAATTCACAGAAAGAGTGTACCTCTTTGTCAGGTTAACCGTGTGCTCTTATTCTCAAGACAGACTTCACAAACAAAAAACTAAGGTGGCCGGTTATCTAAAATGAGAAATATCAAGCAAACTAAATTTGTTCAAGTCCTCCACAGCACCTGGTGGGAGAGCTGGGCACCTAGAGCAGAGGCCCTGAGTGGATCGGAGTGGACCTGGGAGTCACCCCGGAGAAGGCTGTAAAGGATATGCAGATGAGCTGCAAGTCCTCCACAGCACCTGAAAGGCCTCCGGTGGTAGATCTGGGCACCTCTCAGCTGAGGAAAAGGCTTACCAGGGGTTAGGCCGAAGCCAGCATTCCTCCCCCTGAGGGTCGACTAATCCTAGCCAAAAAGCACCTGGAAACTCTGGCACCTGGAGCGAGGGCCCTAGGAAGATCAGGGTGGACCTTGGAGTCACCCCGGATACAGCTGTGAGGAAATGCAGAAGGGCTGCAAGTCCTCCACAGCACCTGGTGGGAGCGCTGGGCACCTAGAGCGGAGGCCCTGGGTGGATCAGAGAAGTCCTGGGAGTCACCCCGGAGACGACTGTAAAGGATATGCAGATGACCTGCAAGTCCTCCACAGCACCAGAAAGGCAGCCGGCTGTAGAGCTGGGCACCTCTCAGCTGAGGAAAAGGCTTACCAGGGGTTAGGCCAAAGCCAGCATTCCTCCCCCTGAGGGTCGCCTAATCCTAGCCAAAAGGCACCTGGAAACTCTGGCTCCTGGAGCGAGGGCCCTAGGAAGATCGGGGTGGATTTGGGAGTCACCCCGGATACAGCTGTGAGGAAATGCAGAAGGGCTGCAAGTCCTCCACAGCACCTGGTGGGAGCGCTGGGCACCTAGAGCGGAGGCCCTGAGTGGATCGGAGTGGACCTGGGAGTCACCCCGGGGAAGGCTGTAAAGGATATGCAGATGAGCTGCAAGTCCTCCACAGACTTATTTTCCAGGTGTCAATGGCTGTGAAATTAAGTGTATCTTTGCTTACTGTATTCTATGTAGATATAGAGAATAACAGCAAATTAATTACTCAAAAAGGGAGCACTTTTCATGTGAGCAATCTGCCAAAATTATTAGAACTATTGAAAAGAATAAGTTCAAATCAGTTTTCTGTAGAGTAAAAAAATAAATTTTAGGAAATAAAGCATGAATAGTTGTTAGAGTAAACAGGTCAGCAGTACTAAGAAAAAATTATATAAAGAGTTCCTGAAATTCAGACTTCAATTCCTTAAGAGACGGTGAACTTATTTCTTTGCTTACTGTAATTCAGCTAGATATAGAGAATAACAGCAAATCAATTACTCAAAAAGGGTGCACTTTCCAATAGAAAAAAAAAGATAGTACCCCTTTTCAAGTGAGCAATCTGCCAAAATTATCAGAACTATTGAAAAAATAAGTTCAAATCAGTTATCTATAGAGCAAAGAAAATTAATTTAAAAGAAATAAAGCATGAACATGTTAGTCACACTCATAACTTTGAAAGATCTGAGGACGGTGTTAGCGGTTGTCCCTATAAATGTCTGTGATTGGAATTCTGATAAAGGGAATGTAAAATATTTTTATCAGTTTTTCTAATGAATTATCTTGTGGAGGGGATAGCATAGGGATGAACAATTATACATTATTGTTACCTGGGTGAGTTAGTGCAAAAAAGTACTAAGATTAGAGATAGACTGAATTTTAAGAGCTGTTGTATTAGGTAAATGGTAGGGTTTTCCTTCTTTTCATTTATTAAAGCTTAGTGTAGTAGGTATTCAGGTTCTGGGTTCCTGCTTCCTGGCAAAAATTTAAAAAACTACTGAGGTGGTTGAACAAAACAGGAGGAGCGACACCAGAATAACAAGTGCACCAATGTCAAGAAAGACCAAAGGTTTTGCATGCAAGAAAGTTCAGCAAAATACAGCTAAGTACACACATCACAGTCTACAACTGTTCAGGGACACTACATTTAGAATTATATATTTACCTGGAAATTGATGCGTTTGCTCATTTTACTGTATTCTAGGCAGATGTAGAGAATAACAGCAAATTAATTACTCAAAAAGGGAGCACTTTCTGATAGAAAAGCAAAATAGTACCCTTTTCAAGTATGCAATCTGCCAAAATTATTAGAACTATTGAAAAGAATAAGTTCAAATCAGTTTTCTATAAAGAGAAATTAATTTAAATTAAAGAAAATAAAGCATGAACATTTTAGTTTCTCATAACTTTGAAAGATATGATGAAAATGATGAGAAAATATGTAAGCTAGATAAATAAATACATAGATACAGCTATTTCAACATATAACCAAATCAGAAATTCATTCTCTATATACCATGTTGCAGTCTTTAAATGATACACCCACAAAGAAGGCACTTTCTGGAATTCACAGAAAGAGTGTACCTCTTTGTCAGGTTAACCGTGTGCTCTTATTCTCAAGACAGACTTCACAAACAAAAAACTAAGGTGGCCGGTTATCTAAAATGAGAAATATCAAGCAAACTAAATTTGTTCAAGTCCTCCACAGCACCTGGTGGAAGAGCTGGGCACCTAGAGCAGAGGCCCTGAGTGGATCGGAGTGGACCTGGGAGTAATCCCGGAGAATGCTGTAAAGGATATGCAGATGAGCTGCAAGTCCTCCACAGCACCTGAAAGGCCTCCGGTGGTAGATCTGGGCACCTCTCAGCTGAGGAAAAGGCTTACCAGGGGTTTGGCCGAAGCCAGCATTCCTCCCCCTGAGGGTCGACTAATCCTAGCCAAAAAGCACCTGGAAACTCTGGCACCTGGAGCGAGGGCCCTAGGAAGATCAGGGTGGACCTGGGAGTCACCCCGGATACAGCTGTGAGGAAATGCAGAAGGGCTGCTAGTCCTCCACAGTACCTGGTGGGAGCACTGGGCACCTAGAGCAGAGGCACTGAGTGGATCGGAGTGGACCTGGGAGTCACCCCGGAGAAGGCTGTAAAGGATATGCAGATGAGCTGCAAGTCCTCCACAGCACCTGAAAGGCCTCCGGTGGTAGATCTGGGCACCTCTCAGCTGAGGAAAAGGCTTACCAGGGGTTAGGCCGAAGCCAGCATTCCTCCCCCTGAGGGTCGCCTAATCCTAGCCAAAAAACACCTGGAAACTCTGGCACCTGGAGCGAGGGCCCTAGGAAGATAGGGGTGGATTTGGGAGTCACCCCGGATACAGCTGTGAGGAAATGCAGAAGGGCTGCAAGTCCTCCACAGCACCTGGTGGGAGCGCTGGGCACCTAGAGCAAAGGCTCTGAGTGGATCGGAGTGGACCTGGGAGTCACCCCGGAGAAGGCTGCAAAGGATATGCAGATGAGCTGCAAGTCCTCCACAGACTTATTTTCCAGGTGTCAATGGCTGTGAAATTAAGTGTATCTTTGCTTACTGTATTCTATGTAGATATAGAGAATAACAGCAAATTAATTACTCAAAAAGGGAGCACTTTCTAATAGAAAAAAAAGATAGTACCCCTTTTCAAGTGTGCAGTCTGCCAAAATTATTAGAACTATTGAAAAGAATAAGTTCAAATCAGTTTTCTATAGAGTAAAAAAATAAATTTTAGGAAATAAAGCATGAATAGTTGTTAGAGTAAACAGGTCAGCAGTACTAAGAAAAAATTATATAAAGAGTTCCTGAAATTCAGACATCAATTCCTTAAGAGACGGTGAACTTATTTCTTTGCTTACTGTATTTCAGCTAGATATAGAGAATAACAGCATATCATTTACTCAAAAAGGGTGCACTTTCCAATAGAAAAAAAAAGATAGCACCCTTTTTCAAGTGAGCAATCTGCCAAAATTATCAGAACTATTGAAAAGAATAAATTCAAATCAGTTATCTATAGAGCAAAGAAAATTAATTTAAAAGAAATAAAGCATGAATATTTTAGTCACAGTCATAACTTTGAAAGATCTGAGGACGGTGTTAGCGGTTGTCCCTATAAATGTCTGTGATTGGAATTCTGATAAAGGGAATGTAAAATATTTTTATCAGTTTTTCTAATGAATTATCTTGTGGAAGGGATAGCATAGGGATGAACAATTATACATTATTGTTACCTGGGTGAGTTAGTGCAAAAAAGTACTAAGATTAGAGATAGATAGAATTTTAAGAGCTGTTGTATTAGGTAAATGGTAGGGTTTTCCTTCTTTTCATTTATTAAAGCTTAGTGTAGTAGGTATTCAGGTTCTGGGTTCCTGCTTCCTGGCAAAAATTAAAAAAACTACTGAGGTGGTTGAACAAAACAGGAAGAGCGACACCAGAATAACAAGTGCACCAATGTCAAGAAAGACCAAAGGTTTTGCATGCAAGAAAGTTCAGCAAAATACAGCTAAGTACACGCATCACAGTCTACAACTGTTCAGGGACACTACATTTAGAATTATATATTTACCTGGAAATTGATGCGTTTGCTCATTTTACTGTATTCTAGGCAGATGTAGAGAATAACAGCAAATTAATTACTCAAAAAGGGAGCACTTTCTAATAGAAAAAAAAGATAGTACCCCTTTTCAAGTGAGCAATCTGCCAAAATTATTAGAACTATTGAAAAGAATAAGTTCAAATCAGTTTTCTATAAAGAAAAATTAATTTAAATTAAAGAAAATAAAGCATGAACATTTTAGTTTCTCATAACTTTGAAAGATATGATGAAAATGATGAGAAAATATGTAAGCTAGATAAACACATACATAGATACAGCTATTTCAACATATAACCAAATCAGAAATTCATTCTCTATATACCATGTTGCAGTCTTTAAATGATACACCCACAAAGAAGGCACTTTCTGGAATTCACAGAAAGAGTGTACCTCTTTGTCAGGTTAACCGTGTGCTCTTATTCTCAAGACAGACTTCACAAACAAAAAACTAAGGTGGCCGGTTATCTAAAATGAGAAATATCAAGCAAACTAAATTTGTTCAAGTCCTCCACAGCACCTGGTGGGAGAGCTGGGCACCTAGGGCGGAGGCCCTGAGTGGATCGGGGTGGACCTGGGCATCACCCCGGATATAGCTGTGAGGAAACGCAGAAGGGCTGCTAGTCCTCCACAGTACCTGGTGGGAGCACTGGGCACCTAGAGCAGAGGCCCTGAGTGGATCGGAGTGGACCTGGGAGTCACCCCGGAGAAGGCTGTAAAGGATATGCAGATGAGCTGCAAGTCCTCCACAGCACTTGAAAGGCAGCCGGGTGTAGAGCTGGGCACCTCTCAGCTGAGGAAAAGGCTTACCAGGGGTTAGGCCGAAGCAAGCATTCCTCCCCCTGAGGGTCGACTAATCCTAGCCAAAAAGCACCTGGAAACTCTGGCACCTGGAGCGAGGGCCCTAGGAAGATCAGGGTGGACCTGGGCATCACCCCGGATATAGCTGTGAGGAAATGCAGAAGGGCTGCAAGTCCTCCACAGCACCTGGTGGGAGCGCTGGGCACCTAGAGCGGAGGCCCTGAGTGGATCGGAGTGGACCTGGGAGTCACCCTGGAGAAGGCGGTAAAGGATATGCAGATGAGCTGCAAGTCCTCCACAGACTTATTTTCCAGGTGTCAATGGCTGTGAAATTAAGTGTATCTTTGCTTACTGTATTCTATGTAGATATAGAGAATAACAGCAAATTAATTACTCAAAAAGGGAGCACTTTCTGATAGACAGGAAAGATAGTACTCCTTTTCAGGTGAGCAATCTGCCCAAATTATCAGAACTATTGAAAAGAATAAGTTCAAATCAGTTTTCTATAGAGTAAACAAAATTAAATTAAAGGAAAAAAAGCATGAACATTTTAGATACACTCATAACTTTGAAAGATATGATGAAAGTGAAAAGAAAATATATAATAACCATTTGCTTTTATTTTCATGACAGATCTGGGTGGACTAGTTTTCCATAGTGTAAAAAAATCAAATTTTAGGAAATAAAGGATGAATATTTTAGTTACACTCATAGTTGTTAGAGAGGTCAGCAGTATTAAGAAAAATTATATGAGTAGTACCTGAAAGTCAGACTTAAATTCCTTAAATGATTGTCAGTGAATTTAAGTGTTTTGTTTGCTTACTGTATTCTAGGCAGATGTAGAGAATAACAGCAAATTAATTACTCAAAAAGGGAGCACTCCATAGAAAAGCTAGATAGTACCCCTTTTCAAGTGAGCAATCTGCCAAAATTATCAGAACTATTGAAAGAATAAGTTCCAATCAGTTTTCTATAGAGTAAAAAAAAATAAATTTTAGGAAATAAAGCATGAATATTTAGTTACACTCATAGTTGTTAGAGTAAACAGGTCAGCAGTATTAAGAAAAAAATATATGAGCACTTAATGAAAGTCAGACTTATTTTCCTGGTGTCACTGGCTGTGAAATTGTGTATCTTTGCTTACTGTATTCTACGTAGATATAGGGAATAACAGTAAATAAATTACTCAAAAAGGGAGCACTTTCTGATAGAAAAAAAAAGATTGTACCCCTTTTAAAGTGAGCAATCTGCCAAAATTACTACAACTATTGAAAAGAATAAGTTCAAATCAGTTATCTATAAAGAAAAATTAAATTAAATTAAAGAAAATAAAGCATGAATATTTAGTTACACTCATAATAGTTAGAGTAAACAGGTCAGCAGTATTAAGAAAAAATTATATGAGTAGTTCTTGAAAGTCAGGCTTAAATTCCTTAAATGACTGTCAGTGAATTTATGTGATTCCTCGCTTACTGTATTCTAGGCAGATGTAGAGAATAACAGCAAATTAAATACTCAAAAAGGGTGCACTTTCCAATAGAAAAGAAAGATAGTACCCCTTTTCAAGTGAGCAATCTGCCAAAAATATCAGAACTATTGAAAAGAATAAGATCAAATCAGTTTTCTATAGAGTAAAAAAAAATAAATTTTAGGAAACAAAGCATGAAAATGTAGTTACACTCATAGTTGTTAGAGTAAACAGGTGAGAACTATAAAGAAAAAAAATATGAGGAGTTAATGAAAGTCAGACGTCTTTTCCTGTTGTGAATGACTGTGAAATTAAGTGTATCTTTGCTTACTGTATTCTAGGCAGATATAGAGAATAAAGCAAATTAATTACTCAAAAAGGGGGCACTTTCTGATAGAAAAGCTAGATAGTACCCCTTTTCAAGTGAGCAATCTGCCAAAATTATCAGAACTATTGAAAGAATAAGTTCCAATCAGTTTTCTATAGAGTAAAAAAAAAATAAATTTTAGGAAATAAAGCATGAATATTTAGTTACACTCATAGTTGTTAGAGTAAACAGGTCAGCAGTATTAAGAAAAAAATATATGAGCACTTAATGAAAGTCAGACTTATTTTCCTGGTGTCACTGGCTGTGAAATTGTGTATCTTTGCTTACTGTATTCTACGTAGATATAGGGAATAACAGTAAATAAATTACTCAAAAAGGGAGCACTTTCTGATAGAAAAAAAAAGATTGTACCCCTTTTAAAGTGAGCAATCTGCCAAAATTACTACAACTATTGAAAAGAATAAGTTCAAATCAGTTATCTATAAAGAAAAATTAAATTAAATTAAAGAAAATAAAGCATGAATATTTAGTTACACTCATAATAGTTAGAGTAAACAGGTCAGCAGTATTAAGAAAAAATTATATGAGTAGTTCCTGAAAGTCAGGCTTAAATTCCTTAAATGACTGTCAGTGAATTTATGTGATTCCTCGCTTACTGTATTCTAGGCAGATGTAGAGAATAACAGCAAATTAAATACTCAAAAAGGGTGCACTTTCCAATAGAAAAGAAAGATAGTACCCCTTTTCAAGTGAGCAATCTGCCAAAAATATCAGAACTATTGAAAAGAATAAGATCAAATCAGTTTTCTATAGAGTAAAAAAAATAAATTTTAGGAAACAAAGCATGAAAATGTAGTTACACTCATAGTTGTTAGAGTAAACAGGTGAGAACTATAAAGAAAAAAAATATGAGGAGTTAATGAAAGTCAGACGTCTTTTCCTGTTGTGAATGACTGTGAAATTAAGTGTATCTTTGCTTACTGTATTCTAGGCAGATATAGAGAATAAAGCAAATTAATTACTCAAAAAGGGGGCACTTTCTGATAGAAAAGCTAGATAGTACCCCTTTTCAAGTGAGCAATCTGCCAAAATTATCAGAACTATTGAAATGAATAAGTTCAAATCAGTTTTCTATAGAGTAAAAAATAAATTTTAGGAAATAAAGCATGAACATTTTAGATACACTCATAACTTTGAAAGATATGATGAAAGTGAAGAGAAAATATATAATAACCATTTGCTTTTATTCTCATGACAGATCTGGGTGGACTAGTTTTCTATAGTGTAAAAAAATTAAATTTTAGGAAATAAAGGATGAATATTTTAGTTACACTCATAGTTGTTAGAGAGGTCAGCAGTATTAAGAAAAATTATATGAGTAGTACCTGAAAGTCAGACTTAAATTCCTTAAATGATTGTCAGTGAATTTAAGTGTTTCTTTGCTTACTGTATTCTAGGCAGATGTAGAGAATAACAGCAAATTAATTACTCAAAAAGGGAGCACTTTCTGATAGAAAAGCAAGATAGTACCCTTTTTCAAGTGAGCAATCTGCCAAAATTATTAGAACTATTGAAAAGAATAAGTTCAAATCAGTTTTCTATAGAGTAAAAAAATAAATTTTAGGTAATAAAGCATGAATAGCTGTTAGAGTAAACAGGTCAGCAGTACTAAGAAAAAATTATATAAAGAATTCCTGTAATTCAGACTTCAATTCCTTAAGAGTTTGTGAACTTGTTTCTTTGCTTACTGTATTTCAGCTAAATATAGAGAATAACAGCAAATCAATTACTCAAAAAGGGTGCACTTTCCAATAGAAAAAAAAAGATAGTACCCCTTTTCAAGTGAGCAATCTGCCAAAATTATCAGAACTATTGAAAAGAATAAGTTCAAATCAGTTATCTATAGAGCAAAGAAAATTAATTTAAAAGAAATAAAGCATGAACATTTTAGTCACACTCATAACTTTGAAAGATCTGAGGACGGTGTTAGCGGTTGTCCCTATAAATGTCTGTGATTGGAATTCTGATAAAGGGAATGTAAAATATTTTTATCAGTTTTTCTAATGAATTATCTTGTGGAAGGGATAGCATAGGGATGAACAATTATACATTATTGTTAACTGGGTGAGTTAGTGCAAAAAAGTACTAACATTAGAGATAGACAGAATTTTAAGAGCTGTTGTATTAGGTAAATGGTAGGGTTTTCCTTCTTTTCATTTATTAAAGCTTAGTGTAGTAGGTATTCAGGTTCTGGGTTCCTGCTTCCTGGCAAAAATTTAAAAAACTACTGAGGTGGTTGAACAAAACAGGAGGAGCGACACCAGAATAACAAGTGCACCAATGTCAAGAAAGACCAAAGGTTTTGCATGCAAGAAAGTTCAGCAAAATACAGCTAAGTACACACATCACAGTCTACAACTGTTCAGGGACACTACATTTAGAATTATATATTTACCTGGAAATTGATGCGTTTGCTCATTTTACTGTATTCTAGGCAGATGTAGAGAATAACAGCAAATTAATTACTCAAAAAGGGAGCACTTTCTGATAGAAAAGCAAAATAGTACCCTTTTCAAGTATGCAATCTGCCAAAATTATTAGAACTATTGAAAAGAATAAGTTCAAATCAGTTTTCTATAAAGAAAAATTAATTTAAATTAAAGAAAATAAAGCATGAACATTTTAGTTTCTCATAACTTTGAAAGATATGATGAAAATGATGAGAAAATATGTAAGCTAGATAAATAAATACATAGATACAGCTATTTCAACATATAACCAAATCAGAAATTCATTCTCTATATACCATGTTGCAGTCTTTAAATGATACACCCACAAAGAAGGCACTTTCTGGAATTCACAGAAAGAGTGTACCTCTTTGTCAGGTTAACCGTGTGCTCTTATTCTCAAGACATACTTCACAAACAAAAACTAAGGTGGCCGGTTATCTAAAATGAGAAATATCAAGCAAACTAAATTTGTTCAAGTCCTCCACAGCACCTGGTGGGAGAGCTGGGCACCTAGAGCAGAGGCCCTGAGTGGATCGGAGTGGACCTGGGAGTCACCCCGGAGAAGGCTGTAAAGGATATGCAGATGAGCTGCAAGTCCTCCACAGCACTTGAAAGGCAGCCGGGTGTAGAGCTGGGCACCTCTCAGCTGAGGAAAAGGCTTACCAGGGGTTAGGCCGAAGCCAGCATTCCTCCCCCTGAGGGTCGACTAATCCTAGCCAAAAAGCACCTGGAAACTCTGGCACCTGGAGCGAGGGCCCTAGGAAGATCAGGGTGGACCTGGGAGTCACCCCGGATACAGCTGTGAGGAAATGCAGAAGGGCTGCAAGTCCTCCACAGCACCTGGTGGGAGCGCTGGGCACCTAGAGCGGAGGCCCTGGGTGGATCAGAGAAGTCCTGGGAGTCACCCCGGAGACGACTGTAAAGGATATGCAGATGACCTGCAAGTCCTCCACAGCACCAGAAAGGCAGCCGGGTGTACAGCTGGGCACCTCTCAGCTGAGGAAAAGGCTTACCAGGGGTTAGGCCAAAGCCAGCATTCCTCCCCCTGAGGGTCGCCTAATCCTAGCCAAAAAGCACCTGGAAACTCTGGCACCTGGAGCGAGGGCCCTAGGAAGATCGGGGTGGATTTGGGAGTCACCCCGGATACAGCTGTGAGGAAATGCAGAAGGGCTGCAAGTCCTCCACAGCACCTGGTGGGAGCGCTGGGCACCTAGAGCGGAGGCCCTGAGTGGATCGGAGTGGACCTGGGAGTCACCCCGGAGAAGGCTGTAAAGGATATGCAGATGAGCTGCAAGTCCTCCACAGACTTATTTTCCAGGTGTCAATGGCGGTGAAATTAAGTGTATCTTTGCTTACTGTATTCTATGTAGATCTAGAGAATAACAGCAAATTAATTACTCAAAAAGGGAGCACTTTCTGATAGACAGGAAAGATAGTACCCCTTTTCAGGTGAGCAATCTGCCCAAATTATCAGAACTATTGAAAAGAATAAGTTCAAATCAGTTTTCTATAGAGTATACAAAATTAAATTAAAGGAAAAAAAGCATGAACATTTTAGATACACTCATAACTTTGAAAGATATGATGAAAGTGAAGAGAAAATATATAATAACCATTTGCTTTTATTTTCATGACAGATCTGGGTGGACTAGTTTTCCATAGTGTAAAAAAATCAAATTTTAGGAAATAAAGGATGAATATTTTAGTTACACTCATAGTTGTTAGAGAGGTCAGCAGTATTAAGAAAAATTATATGAGTAGTACCTGAAAGTCAGACTTAAATTCCTTAAATGATTGTCAGTGAATTTAAGTGTTTTGTTTGCTTACTGTATTCTAGGCAGATGTAGAGAATAACAGCAAATTAATTACTCAAAAAGGGAGCACTTTCCATAGAAAAGAAAGATAGTACCCCTTTTCAAGTGAGCAATCTGCCAAAATTATCAGAACTATTGAAAGAATAAGTTCCAATCAGTTTTCTATAGAGTAAAAAAAATTAAATTTTTGTTAATAAAGCATGAATATTTTAGTTACAGTCATAGTTAGAGTAAACAGGTCAGCAGTATTAAGAAAAAAATATATGAGCAGTTAATGAAAGTCAGACTTATTTTCCTGGTGTCACTGGCTGTGAAATTAAGTGTTTCTTTGCTTACTGTATTCTACGTAGATATAGGGAATAACAGCAAATAAATTACTGAAAAAGGGAGCACTTTCTGATAGAAAAAAAAGATTGTACCCCTTTTAAAGTGAGCAATCTGCCAAAATTATTACAACTATTGAAAAGAATAAGTTCAAATCAGTTATCTATAAAGAAAAATAAAATTAAATTAAAGAAAATAAAGCATGAATATTTAGTTACACTCATAGTTGTTAGAGTAAACAGGTCAGCAGAATTAAGAAAAAAATATATGAGCAGTTAATGAAAGTCAGACTTATTTTCCTGGTGTCACTGGCTGTGAAATTAAGTGTTTCTTTGCTTACTGTATTCTAGGTAGATATAGAGAATAACAGCAAATTAATTACTCAAAAAGGGAGCACTTTCTGATAGAAAAGCAAGATAGTACCCCTTTTCAAGTGAGCAATCTGCCAAAATTTATAGAGCTAATGAAAAGAATAAGTTCAAATTAGTTTTCTATAGAGTAAAAAAATAAATTTTAGGAAATAAAGCATGAATATGTAGTTACACTCATAGTTGTTAGAGTAAACAGGTGAGCAGTATAAAGAAAACAAAAAACATGAGGAGTTAATGATAGTCAGACTTATATTCCTGGTGTCACTGGCTGTGAAATTAAGTGTTTCTTTGCTTACTGTATTCTACGTGGATAGAGAATAACAGCAAATTTATTACTTAAAAAAGGGGCACTTTCTGATAGAAAAGCAAGATAGTACCCCTTTTCAAGTGAGCAATCTGCCAAAATTATCAGAACTATTGAAAGAATAAGTTCCAATCAGTTTTCTATAGAGTAAAAAAAATTAAATTTTTGTTAATAAAGCATGAATATTTTAGTTACACTCATAGTAGTTAGAGTAAACAGGTCAGCAGTATTAAGAAAAAATTATATGAGTAGTTCCTGAAAGTCAGATTTAAATTCCTTAAATGACTGTCAGTGAATTTATGTGATTCCTTGCTTACTGTATTCTAGGCAGATGTAGAGAATAACAGCAAATTAAATAATCAAAAAGGGTGCACTTTCCAATAGAAAAGAAAGATAGTACCCCTTTTCAAGTGAGCAATCTGCTAAAAATATCAGAACTATTGAAAAGAATAAGTTCAAATCAGTTTTCTATAGAGTAAAAAAAATAAATTTTAGGAAATAAAGCATGAATATTTAGTTACACTCAAAGTTGTTAGAGTAAACAGGTGAGCAGTATTAAGAAAAAAATATATGAGCACTTAATGAAAGTCAGACTTATTTTCCTGGTGTCACTGGCTGTGAAATTAAGTGTTTCTTTGCTTACTGTATTCTAGGTAGATATAGAGAATAATAGCAAATTAATTACTCAAAAAGGGAGCACTTTCTGATAGAAAAGCAAGATAGTACCCCCTTTCAAGTGAGCAATCTGCCAAAAATATTAGAACTATTGAAAAGAATAAGTTCAAATCAGTTATCTATAAACATAAATAAAATTAAATTAAAGAAAATAAAGCATGAATATTTAGTTACACTCATAGTTGTTAGAGTAAACAGGTCAGCAGTATTAAGAAAGAAATATATGAGCAGTTAATGAAAGTCAGACTTATTTTCCTGGTGTCACTGGCTGTGAAATTAAGTGTTTCTTTGCTTACTGTATTCTACGTGGATAGAGAATAACAGCAAATTAACAACACGGGCATTCGGCATTCACTCAGTCACCCCCTTCTATCCAAACACCACACCAGAAGCCAATTTCTTTAACGAATGTGGATTTATTTAGGCCGCAGCCAGGTCCCAAAATTTTATTTACCGTAAACCTTCACATAAACAATCATTGGTAAACATCATTGATAAACATCATTGATAAACATCTCCCTCCGAGTACACAGCCCTTCTTGCTTATATTACTACAGGCTGTGCCGTCCAAGCACCCTGTTCCTCCTCAGTGCTGTCTGCTATAGCACGCTGTCCAATTAAATGCATCCCGTACAAGGATGCATTTACCACTTTCACCAAAGCTATTGGCCCCCTGGCCGTCCAAGCCAGGAGACTAGCCGTGTCCATCTTGTTCTGTAATCCTGCCCGCATGCAGGCATAACATTTCGCTCAGTATTGTAACTTTCAACAGGTCATTAACATATACATAGTAACTCACTTTGCCATATTATCCGCTGAGGTGCTGTGTACTCGTCGCTAATGTTACCTAAGTTCCATAGCTTATGCCTTGCTGCGATAACGACCCTTCCCCCGTACCTCATGGGCGGGAGGGCGGGTCAACACTGCTCCCTCTGCTTGCTGAAATCCAAATGGCGCTGTGTCTCCCTTCACAGCCCTTCTTCACCCCTCCTCCCTACCCGCCCCTTTTCCCATCACCCTTCAATCTCTTATCCTTCCTATCCACTCCCACTCCTCCCTCCCTCTCCCCCCCCCCCCACCCCAGGTTCTTCCTGAGCCTTCAGCCCGGTTGTAATCGGCTCCCCTTAAAGGGTGAGCCTTTCCATCAACATGGGCATTCGGCATTCACTCAGTCACCCCCTTCTATCCAAACACCACACCAGAAGCCAATTTCTTTAACGAATGTGGATTTATTTAGGCCGCAGCCAGGTCCCAAAATTTTATTTACCGTAAACCTTCACATAAACAATCATTGGTAAACATCATTGATAAACATCATTGATAAACATCTCCCTCCGAGTACACAGCCCTTCTTGCTTATATTACTACAGGCTGTGCCGTCCAAGCACCCTGTTCCTCCTCAGTGCTGTCTGCTATAGCACGCTGTCCAATTAAATGCATCCCGTACAAGGATGCATTTACCACTTTCACCAAAGCTATTGGCCCCCTGGCCGTCCAAGCCAGGAGACTAGCCGTGTCCATCTTGTTCTGTAATCCTGCCCGCATGCAGGCATAACATTTCGCTCAGTATTGTAACTTTCAACAGGTCATTAACATATACATAGTAACTCACTTTGCCATGTTATCCGCTGAGGTGCTGTGTACTCGTCGCTAATGTTACCTAAGTTCCATAGCTTATGCCACAGCCCACGGCAACGACTCCTCGTTCGCCGCGGGCTCCCCCCAAACCCTGGCTGCGACCTACCACCAGCGTAATGGCTTCAATAAAATTATGTAAATCAAAGTTGAATATATCCAGGCCCACATCAGACAGGTGGACCCCATCCGATCTATATAAACCCGCACAAGATTCTTTAAGGAACTCATGCACAATCACTTGCCCTTTAACTGACCCCATAAATTTACCCATCCACTTATTAATTTTTTTGCGTGTGCCATCGATCGCTGTATGCGACCTCTCGCCCCTCCAAACTCGTCGTGGAATAATATCCGACCAGACGAGTCTGGTCCGGGGCAGCAAACATGCCAGTTTTAATAAATCATTCTGTATTGTTTTCACTAATAGCACACTGTTGATCCCCGCTAAATCATTGCCCCCTAAATGCAGGATAAGAAACTGTGGCGCACTGGAAGTCATCAACTCCCACTCTATGGTTGGCAACAATTGAGCCCACAGCATCCCTCTCTTACCCAACCATCGTACAGCCACCTTCCCCCTCGGAAAGCCCAAATTCACCCCATCAGGCCGTACAGCTGCCCTCTTATGTGCCCAATGCACATAAGAGTGACCACAGATCCATATCTGGTACTGTTCCACCACGTCACCTGCAAGTCACATGCAATTAACATATTATCAAATATGGCAAGTCACATGCAATTAACATATTATCAACTATGGCAACAACAGGAAAGCCAACCCAAGTAAAGAACCACCCACCCTAACAGGGCTAACCCTAACAGGGGTACTAACGTGGAGGCCGAATGTATCTTTTGTACGCATTCGATCCCCACCGGCCTAACCGTTTAATTTGTTCACATGGAACCCCATGCAGAGCAGCCGAAGTCGCCGCCCCAATCCTGAATGAGTGCGAACTAAATGTCGCAGATTCCAAGCCCGCCCGAGTAACACACAACTGCAATACTTTGATGAATTGAAATCGAGTCAATGGGGACGCATTAGCATGAAGCAGCAGCCAGACACCCCCCATTGGTCTAATCTGCAGGTACTGCTGCAGATTATATAAAGGACATGTAGTTTCCGGTGAGTGTGGTCTAATCCACATGTGTGTACCTCTAGCCAACTGGTCAGTTTTTGAGCTTCGTATGAGTAAATCAATCCCCGTCTGTGTAATAGTCACATCCCGCATTAACAAACCCTTGTCAGCCCCCGCAGACTTAGACTGGGCCACCAACTCACTCACCCTAAGGGCCCCATGAAAAGCCAATGCGAAGGCACAGCGGAATAGCCGTACCTCAAATGGCGAATCACACACCTCATCCATAACTGCAAACAAGGCACCCAGATCACCATGTAAAATAGGCTGACGCTTATCCACTGAGGAACCCACTACCCTGTGCCACCCTTTCATCATCCTTGACACTACAAAAGCCTTGATGGGATTCTCCCAGCCAAATAATTTGGAGAAAAAATTAATACTAGCAATTGTAATGGCCACCTGTGCCCTACTGCGACCCTCCCTTCGAGCCGCTGATATAAAGCCCACTAATGCGTCCGTGGTGAACAACCCTCCATTACCAGACTCCATCATGTGCTGCATATAAAACAGAAAAGCTGAGATATACTTCTTCCTTGTTGCCGGCGACAATGCCTGAAGAGCTAACTCCCACACTTCACGGGGCCATAAGTCCAAACGATGTCTGGCACTGTTGTCGGCCTGTTGTCTGCCATGGGAGCCTTGGATCTGAAATCTGCAAACTTAAAGCGAGAA
Source organism: Microcaecilia unicolor (assembly GCF_901765095.1). Taxonomy (NCBI): domain Eukaryota; kingdom Metazoa; phylum Chordata; class Amphibia; order Gymnophiona; family Siphonopidae; genus Microcaecilia; species Microcaecilia unicolor. Next base: position 135,125 of record NW_021963103.1, on the reverse strand, counting down.
AGAGCATCCGCTATAATATTCTGCTTCCCAGGAATATGCTTCGCCTTTAAGGATATATTCCAACGCAGACACTGCAACACTATCGCTCTTATCAAATTAATAACTGGCACTGTATTGGCAGATAATCTGTTCAAACTCTCTACTACTGCCATATTATCTGAATTAAAGACAATAGCTTTATTTGCCAAACCCGACCCCCAAATATGTAAAGCCACCAATATGGGGAATAACTCCAAAAAGGTTATATCCCGTACAATCCCTGCCTGAATCCATGCCTCCGGCCACTTTTCAGCACACCACGCTCCTTGAAAATATATACCAAAACCTTCACCCCCTGCCGCATCTGTAAACAGTTCCAATGCATCTGCGGGCTGCGGAAGGTCGTGCCAAAAAGTTCTACCATTAAACTGCTCTAAGAATACACCCCAGACCTCTAGATCCTGCCTAATACTTTGTGTCACTCGAATATGATAGTGAGCTTTCAGTACCCCCCTTGTCGCTAAAGCCAGCTTTCTGGCGAAAATGCGACCCATTGGCATTACCCCGGTAGCGAAACATAACAAACCTAAGAGCTCCTGAAATTGTTTAAGAGTAGCTTTTTTAACTTGTTGCATCGCCCGCACTGCCTCCAGCAAGCGTGTAATTTTTTCCGCTGGCAGACGAGAACACTGGGCCGGCACATCCAACTCTATACCTAGGAACGTTATCACATTCACAGGCCCAACAGTCTTATCCTCAGCCAACGGTATCCCAAAATGAGCCGCCACTCGCTTGAAAGTGCTCAACAAAACCGCGCAGTCGCCCGCTTCCTTACCCACTAACAAGAAATCATCCAAATAATGGACTACCGCCCCTACTGAAGTGACCTGCTCAACCACCCAATGTACAAAGGAACTAAATTGCTCAAAAAAGGCACAGGAAATAGAGCAGCCCATCGGGACACATTTATCAAAGTAAAAGTGCTCATTGAAACGGAACCCCAGCAGCGGAAAAGAATCTGGATGCACCGGTAACAAGCGAAAAGCCGATTCCACGTCAGCCTTCGCTAAAGAAGCCAGACTCCCATGACCCCTGATTACTTCTATCGCCTTATCCACAGAAGCATAGTGCACCGAACAAGTTATAGGATCGATAAAATCATTAACCGACTGCCCCACGGGATAAGAAAGATTATGTATTAATCGAAACTTCCCGGGCTCCTTTTTTGGAACAATCCCAATTGGCGAAACTGCAAATTAATTACTTAAAAAAGGGGCACTTTCTGATAGAAAAGCAAGATAGTACCCCCTTTCAAGTGAGCAATCTGCCAAAAATATTAGAACTACTGAAAAGAATAAGTTCAGATCAGTTTTCTATAGAGTAAAAATAAATAAATTTTAGGAAATAAAGAATGAATATTTAGTTACACTCCTAGTTGTTAGAGTAAACAGGTGAGCAGTATAAAGAAAAAAATATGAGGAGTTAATGAAAGTCACACTTATTTTCCTGGTGTCAATGGCTGTGAAATTAAGTGTATCTTTGCTTACTGTATTCTACGTAGATAGAGAATAACAGCAAATTAATTACTCAAAAAGGGAGCACTTTCTGATAGAAAAGCAAGATAGTACCCCTTTTCAAGTGAGCAATCTGCCAAAATTATCAGAACTGTTGAAAAGAATAAGTTCAAATCAGTTTTCTATAGAGTAAAAAAAATAAATTTTAGGAAATAAAGCATGGATATTTTAGTTACACTGATAAATGTTAGAGTAAACAGGTCAGCAGTATTAAGAAAAAATATATGAGGAGTTAAAGAAAGTCAGACGTCTTTTCCTGGTGTCAATGGCTGTGAAATTAAGTGTTTCTTTGCTTACTGTATTCTAGGTAGATATAGAGAATAACAGCAAATTAATTACTCAAAAAGGGAGCACTTTCTGATAGAAAAGCAAGATAGTACCCCTTTTCAAGTGAGCAATCTGCCAAAAATACGAGAACTATTGAAAAAAATAAGTTCAGATCAGTTTTCTATAGAGTAAAAATAAATAAATTTTAGGAAATAAAGCATGAATATTTTAGTTACAGTCATAGTTAGAGTAAACAGGTCAGCAGTATTAAGAAAAAAATATATGAGTAGTTCCTGAAAGTCAGACTTAAATTCCTTAAATGACTGTCAGTGAATTTATGTGATTCCTTGCTTACTGTATTCTACGTAGATAGAGAATAAAGCAAATTAATTACTCAAAAAGGGGGCACTTTCCATAGAAAAGCTAGATAGTACCCCTTTTCAAGTGAGCAATCTGCCAAAATTATCAGAACTATTGAAAGAATAAGTTCCAATCAGTTTTCTATAGAGTAAAAAAAATTAAATTTTTGTTAATAAAGCATGAATATTTTAGTTACAGTCATAGTTAGAGTAAACAGGTCAGCAGTATTAAGAAAAAAATATATGAGCACTTAATGAAAGTCAGACTTGGCTGTGAAATTAAGTGTATCTTTGCTTACTGTATTCTACGTAGATATAGGGAATAACAGCAAATAAATTACTCAAAAAGAAAGCACTTTCTGATAGAAAAAAAAAAGATTGTACCCCTTTTAAAGTGAGCAATCTGCCAAAATTATTAGAACTATTGAAAAGAATAAGTTCAAATCAGTTATCTATAAAGATAAATTAAATTAAATTAAAGAAAATAAAGCATGAATATTTAGTTACACTCATAGTTGTTAGAGTAAACAGGTCAGCAGTATTAAGAAAAAAATATATGAGCAGTTAATGAAAGTCAGACTTATTTTCCTGGTGTCACTGGCTGTGAAATTAAGTGTTTCTTTGCTTACTGTATTCTACGTGGATAGAGAATAACAGCAAATTAATTACTCAAAAAGGGAGCACTTTCTGATAGAAAAGCAAGATAGTACCCCTTTTCAAGTGAGCAATCTGCCAAAATTATCAGAACTATTGAAAGAATAAGTTCCAATCAGTTTTCTATAGAGTAAAAAAAATTAAATTTTTGTTAATAAAGCATGAATATTTTAGTTACACTCATAGTAGTTAGAGTAAACAGGTCAGCAGTATTAAGAAAAAATTATATGAGTAGTTGCTGAAAGTCAGACTTAAATTCCTTAAATGACTGTCAGTGAATTTATGTGATTCCTTGCTTACTGTATTCTACGTAGATAGAGAATAACACCAAATCAATTACTCAAAAAGGGAGCACTTTCCATAGAAAAGAAAGATAGTACCCCTTTTCAAGTGAGCAATCTGCCAAAATTATCAGAACTATTGAAAGAATAAGTTCCAATCAGTTTTCTATAGAGTAAAAATAAATAAATTTTAGGAAATAAAGCATGAATATTTAGTTACACTCATAGTAGTTAGAGTAAACAGGTCAGCAGTATTAAGAAAAAATTATATGAGTAGTTCCTGAAAGTCAGACTTAAATTCCTTAAATGACTGTCAGTGAATTTATGTGATTCCTTGCTTACTGTATTCTACGTAGATAGAGAATAACAGCAAATCAATTACTCAAAAAGGGAGCACTTTCCATAGAAAAGAAAGATAGTACCCCTTTTCAAGTGAGCAATCTGCCAAAATTATCAGAACTATTGAAAGAATAAGTTCCAATCAGTTTTCTATAGAGTAAAAAAAATTAAATTTTTGTTAATAAAGCATAAATATTTTAGTTAAAGTCATAGTTAGAGTAAACAGGTCAGCAGTATTAAGAAAAAAATATATGAGCACTTAATGAAAGTCAGACTTGGCTGTGAAATTAAGTGTATCTTTGCTTACTGTATTCTACGTAGATATAGGGAATAACAGCAAATAAATTACTCAAAAAGGGAGCACTTTCTGATAGAAAAGCAAGATAGTACCCCCTTTCAAGTGAGCAATCTGCCAAAAATATTAGAACTATTGAAAAGAATAAGTTCAAATCAGTTATCTATAAAGAAAAATTAAATTAAATTAAAGAAAATAAAGAATGAATATTTAGTTACACTCATAGTTAGAGTAAACAGGTCAGCAGTATTAAGAAAAAAATATATGAGCAGTTAATGAAAGTCAGACTTATTTTCCTGGTGTCACTGGCTGTGAAATTAAGTGTTTCTTTGCTTACTGTATTCTAGGTAGATACAGAGAATAACAGCAAATTAATTACTCAAAAAGGGAGCACTTTCTGATAGAAAAGCAAGATAGTACCCCCTTTCAAGTGAGCAATCTGCCAAAATTATCAGAACTATAGAAAAGAATAAGTTCCAATCAGTTTTCTATAGAGTAAAAAAAAATAAATTTTAGGAAATAAAGCATGAATATTTAGTTACACTCAGTTGTTAAAGTAAACAGGTGAGGAGTATAAAGAAAAAAAAATATGAGGAGTTAATGAAAGTCAGACTTAAATTCCATGTGTCACTGGCTGTGAAATTAAGTTTATCTTTGCTTACTGTATTCTAGGTAGATATAGAGAATAACAGCAAATTAATTACTCAAAAAGGGAGCAGTTTTTGATAGAAAAAAAAGATAGTACCCCTTTTCAAGTGAGCAATATGCCAAAATTACCAGAACTATTGAAAAGAATCAGTTCAAATCAGTTTTCTATAGAGTAAAGAAAATTAATTTAAAGGAAATAAAGCATGAACATTTTAGATACATTCATAACTTTGAAAGATATGATGAAAGTGAAGAGAAAATATATAATAACCATTTGCTTTTATTCTCATGACAGATCTGGGTGGACTAGTTTTCTATAGTGTAAAAAAATCAAATTTTAGGAAATAAAGGATGAATATTTTAGTTACACTCATAGTTGTTAGAGAGGTCAGCAGTATTAAGAAAAATTATATGAGTAGTACCTGAAAGTCAGACTTAAATTCCTTAAATGATTGTCAGTGAATTTAAGTGTTTTGTTTGCTTACTGTATTCTAGGCAGATGTAGAGAATAACAGCAAATTAATTACTCAAAAAGGGAGCACTTTCCATAGAAAAGATAGATAGTACCCCTTTTCAAGTGAGCAATCTGCCAAAATTATCAGAACTATTGAAAGAATAAGTTCCAATCAGTTTTCTATAGAGTAAAAAAAATTAAATTTTTGTTAATAAAGCATGAATATTTTAGTTACAGTCATAGTTAGAGTAAACAGGTCAGCAGTATTAAGAAAAAAATATATGAGCACTTAATGAAAGTCAGACTTGGCTGTGAAATTAAGTGTATCTTTGCTTACTGTATTCTACGTAGATATAGGGAATAACAGCAAATAAATTACTCAAAAAGGGAGCACTTTCTGATAGAAAAAAAAAGATTGTACCCCTTTTAAAGTGAGCAATCTGCCAAAATTACTACAACTATTGAAAAGAATAAGTTCAAATCAGTTATCTATAAAGATAAATAAAATTAAATTAAAGAAAATAAAGCATAAATATTTAGTTACACTCATTGTAGTTAAAGTAAACAGGTCAGCAGTATTAAGAAAAAATTATATGAGTAGTTCCTGAAAGTCAGACTTAAATTACTTAAATGACTGTCAGTGAATTTATGTGATTCCTTGCTTACTGTATTCTAGGCAGATGTAGAGAATAACAGCAAATTAATTACTCAAAAAGGGAGCACTTTCTGATAGAAAAGCAAGATAGTACCCCCTTTCAAGTGAGCAATCTGCCAAAAATATTAGAACTATTGAAAAGAATAAGTTCAAATCAGTTATCTATAAAGATAAATAAAATTAAATTAAAGAAAATAAAGCATGAATATTTAGTTACACTCATAGTTGTTAGAGTAAACAGGTCAGCAGTATTAAGAAAGAAATATATGAGCAGTTAATGAAAGTCAGACTTATTTTCCTGGTGTCACTGGCTGTGAAATTAAGTGTTTGTTTGCTTACTGTATTCTACGTGGATAGAGAATAACAGCAAATTAATTACTTAAAAAAGGGGCACTTTCTGATAGAAAAGCAAGATAGTACCCCCTTTCAAGTGAGCAATCTGCCAAAAATATTAGAACTACTGAAAAGAATAAGTTCAGATCAGTTTTCTATAGAGTAAAAATAAATAAATTTTAGGAAATAAAGCATGAATATTTAGTTACACTGATAAATGTTAGAGTAAACATGTCAGCAGTATTAAGAAAAAATGTATGAGGAGGAGTTAAAGAAAGTCAGACGTCTTTTCCTGGTGTCAATGGCTGTGAAATTAAGTGTATCTTTGCTTACTGTATTCTAGGTAGATATAGAGAATAACAGCAAATTAATTACTCAAAAAGGGGGCACTTTCTGATAGAAAAGCTAGATAGTTACCCTTTTCAAGTGAGCAATCTGCCAAAAATACGAGAACTATTGAAAAGAATAAGTTAAAATTAATTTTCTATAGAGTAAAAAAAATAAATTTTAGGAAATAAAGCAAGAATATTTTAGTTACACTCATAGTTGTTAGAGTAAACAGGTGAGCAGTATAAAGAAAAAAAACTTGAGGAGTTAATGAAAGTTAGACTTATTTTCCTGGTGTCACTGGCTGTGAAATTAAGTGTTTCTTTGCTTACTGTATTCTACGTGGATAGAGAATAACAGCAAATTAATTACTCAAAAAGGGGGCACTTTCTGATAGAAAAGCTAGATAGTAACCCTTTTCAAGTGAGCAATCTGCCAAAAATATTAGAACTATTGAAAAGAATAAGTTCAGATCAGTTTTTCTATAGAGTACAAATAAACAAATTTTAGGAAATAAAGCATGTATATTTTAGTTACACTCCTAGTTGTTAGAGTAAACAGGTGAGCAGTATAAAGAAAAAAAACTTGAGGAGTTAATGAAAGTTAGACTTATTTTCCTGGTGTCACTGGCTGTGAAATTAAGTGTTTCTTTGCTTACTGTATTCTATGTGGATAGAGAATAACAGCAAATTAATTACTCAAAAAGGGGGCACTTTCTGATAGAAAAATAAAGATTGTACCACTTTTCAAGTGAGCAACCTGCCAAAATTACTACAACTATTGAAAAGAATAAGTTCAAATCAGTTATCTATAAAGAAAAATTAAATTAAATTAAAGAAAATAAAGCATGAATATTTAGTTACACTCAGAGTAGTTAGAGTAACAGGTCAGCATATTAAGAAAAAATTATATGAGTAGTTCCTGAAAGTCAGACTTAAATTCCTTAAATGACTGTCAGTGAATTTATGTGATTCCTTGCTTACTATATTCTAGGCAGATGTAGAGAATAACAGCAAATTAATTACTCAAAAAGGGAGCACTTTCCAATAGAAAAGAAAGATAGTACCCCTTTTCAAGTCAGCAATCTGCTAAAAATATCAGAACTATTGAAAAGAATAAGTTCAAATCAGTTTTCTATAGAGTAAAAAAAAATAAATTTTAGGAAATAAAGCATGAATATTTAGTTACACTCATAGTTGTTAGAGTAAACAGGTCAGCAGTATTAAGAAAAAAATATATGAGCACTTAATGAAAGTCAGACTTGGCTGTGAAATTAAGTGTAACTTTGGTTACTGTATTCTACGTAGATATAGGGAATAACAGCAAATAAATTACTCAAAAAGGGAGCACTTTCTGATAGAAAAAAAAACTTTGTACGCTTCCGCGATGGAGTGCAGTTGAAAACGTCCAAGTTCGGCTTTCTATTATACCGCGTTATTCGTTTTTGGGAGATAAACGCCTATCTCCCGATTTAGGTCGCAATATAGGCGTTTTTGTCTTTCGATTGTAAGCTGGATATAGAATAACAGCAAATTAATTACTCAAAAAGGGGGCACTTTCTGATAGAAAAGCAAGATAGTACCCCTTTTCAAGTGAGCAATCTGCCAAAAATATGAGAACTATTGAAAAGAATAAGTTCAAATCAGTTTTCTATAGAGTAAAAAAAATAATTTTTAGGAAATAAAGCATGAATATTTAGTTACACTCATAGTAGTTAGAGTAAACAGGTCAGCAGTATAAAGAAAAAAAACATGAGGACTTAATGAAAGTCAGACTTATTTTCCTGGTGTCACTGGCTGTGAAATTAACTGTTTCTTTGCTTACTGTATTCTACGTGGATAGAGAATAACAGCAAATTAATTACTCAAAAAGGGGGCACTTTCTGGTAGAAAAGCTAGATAGTACCCATTTTCAAGTGAGCAATCTGCCAAAATTATCAGAAATATTGAAAAATAAGTTCCAATCAGTTTTCTATAGAGTAAAAAAAATTAAATTTTTGTTAAAAAAGCATGAATATTTTAGTTATAGTCATAGTTAGAGTAAACAGGTCAGCAGTATTAAGAAAAAAATATATGAGCACTTAATGAAAGTCAGACTTGGCTGTGAAATTAAGTGTATCTTTGCTTACTGTATTCTACGTAGATATAGGGAATAACAGCAAATAAATTACTCAAAAAGGGAGCACTTTCTGATAGAAAAAAAAAAGATTGTACCCCTTTTCAAGTGAGCAATCTGCCAAAATTACTACAACTATTGAAAAGAATAAGTTCAAATTAGTTATCTATAAAGAAAAATAAAGTTAAATTAAAGAAAATAAAGCATGAATATTTAGTTACACTCATAGTAGTTAGAGTAAACAGGTCAGCAGTATTAAGAAAAAAATTTATGAGTAGTTCCTGAAAGTCAGACTTAAATTCCTTAAATGACTGTCAGTGAATTTATGTGATTCCTTGCTTACTGTATTCTAGGCAGATGTAGAGAATAACAGCAAATTAAATACTCAAAAAGGGTGCACTTTCCAATAGAAAAGAAAGATAGTACCCCTTTTCAAGTGAGCAATCTGCCAAAAATATCAGAACTATTGAAAAGAATAAGTTCAAATCAGTTTTCTATAGAGTAAAAAAAAAAAAAATTTTAGGAAATAAAGCATGAATATTTTAGTTACAGTCATAGTTAGAGTAAACAGGTCAGCAGTATTAAGAAAAAAATATATGAGCACTTAATGAAAGTCAGACTTATTTTCCTGGTGTCACTGGCTGTGAAATTAAGTGTATCTTTGCTTAATGTATTCTAGAAAGATATAGAGAATAACAGCAAATTAATTACTCAAAAAGGGAGCACTTTCTGATAGAAAAGCTAGATAGTACCCCTTTTCAAGTGAGCAATCTGCCAAAATTATCAGAACTATTGAAATGAATAAGTTCAAATCAGTTTTCTAGAGAGTAAAAAAAATAAATTTTAGGAAATAAAGCATGAATATTTAGTTACACTCATAGTTGTTAGAGTAAACAGGTGAGCAGTATAAAGAAATAAAACATGAGGAGTTAATGAAAGTCAGACTTATTTTCCTGGTGTCACTGGCTGTGAAATTAAGTGTATCTTTGCTTACTGTATTCTACGTAGTGTAAGGAGTATGAAGGAAGGAAAAGGGTGGAGAGGAACCCCAGCTTCCTACAGGGGAAAAGAGAGCTGGAGGTTAGGAGGGAAGACCCTAGGGGGGCTCCTGTTTTGCCTAAGAGGGACATACCAATAAGAAACTACAACTCCCAGAAAGCCCCAGGAGAACCCCGGGTAAAGGGAAATAGGGTGCAAAACCAAGAAGCTCCAGAAGAGGGCTGCCAGAAAAGGGGAAAAGCTGAGTCACCACCCTGGTGGAGGAGGTGGCTGAACCGGGGGTGGGGGAAGGAAAAGCAGCCTAGCCAGGTTAATGAGGAAAAGAGAGATCAGCTGGAAAAGGGGTGGGGAGAGGAGAAAATGGACTGGGCTCCAGAGAGAGAGGAGGAGGAGGAACAGGAGGCCATGGAGCAAGAGGAGCCAGAGAATGTCTCAGAAGAACCGATGGAACTCTTGGCTCTGAGGCAGCCAGAGCAGGAGGTATAGTGGGAATGCCCGGGTCAAGCGGGAGGAGGTCAGGAGAGTAAGGCTGACCAAGAGGGTGGGACCCGAGGCTTTGAGCCCGCGAAAAGCCTGGCTGTAATTGGGACTGTGTTTTGAACAGCCTGGCTATATTGAACTGAGGGGAGAAAAGCCTGGCTGTATTTTGGACTGTGTTTAGCACAGCCTGGCTATATTGAACTGAGTTGAGAAAAGCCTGGCTGTAATTGGGACTGTGTTTTGAACAGCCTGGCTATATTGAACTGAGTTGAGAAAGGCCTGGCTGTAATTGGGACTGTGTTTTGAACAGCCTGGCTATATTGAACTGAGTGGAGAAAAGCCTGGCTGTATTTTGGACTGTGTTTAGCACAGCCTGGCTATATTGAACTGAGTTGAGAAAAGCCTGGCTGTAATTGGGACTGTGTTTTGAACAGCCTGGCTATATTGAACTGAGTGGAGAAAAGCCTGGCTGTATTTTGGACTGGGTCTAGCACAGCCTGGCTATATTGAACTGAGTTGAGAAAAGCCTGGCTGTAATTGGGACTGTGTTTTGAACAGCCTGGCTATATTGAAGGGTGTTTTGTTTGAAAACCCAAAAAGGCCTGCTGAATAAAGAAAAGTAAAGGAGGAAACGAAAGCTCTGGGGCCGGTGGTGTGGTAAGGCCTTCCCGGGCTGGGCCCGACACGGAGACCTTTTACAGTAGATAGAGAATAAAGCAAATTAATTACTCAAAAAGGGGGCACTTTCTGGTAGAAAAGCTAGATAGTACCCCTTTTCAAGTGAGCAATCTGCCAAAATTATCAGAAGTATTGAAAGAATAAGTTCCAATCAGTTTTCTATAGAGTAAAAAAAATTAAATTTTTGTTAATAAAGCATGAATATTTTAGTTACAGTCATAGTTAGAGTAAACAGGTCAGCAGTATTAAGAAAAAAATATATGAGTCACCCCGGATACAGCTGTGAGGAAATGCAGAAGGGCTGCAAGTCCTCCACAGCACCTGGTGGGAGCGCTGGGCACCTAGAGCGGAGGCCCTGAGTGGATCGGAGTGGACCTGGGAGTCACCCCGGAGAAGGCTGTAAAGGATATGCAGATGAGCTGCAAGTCCTCCACAGACTTATTTTCCAGGTGTCAATAGCTGTGAAATTAAGTGTATCTTTGCTTACTGTATTCTATGTAGATATAGAGAATAACAGCAAATTAATTACTCAAAAAGGGAGCACTTTCTAATAGAAAAAAAAGATAGTACCCCTTTTCAAGTGTGCAGTCTGCCAAAATTATTAGAACTATTGAAAAGAATAAGTTCAAATCAGTTTTCTATAGAGTAAAAAAATAAATTTTAGGAAATAAAGCATGAATAGTTGTTAGAGTAAACAGGTCAGCAGTACTAAGAAAAAATTATATAAAGAATTCCTGTAATTCAGACTTCAATTCCTTAAGAGACTGTGAACTTGTTTCTTTGCTTACTTTATTTCAGCTAGATATAGAGAATAACAGCAAATCAATTACTCAAAAAGGGTGCACTTTCCAATAGAAAAAAAAAGATAGTACCCCTTTTCAAGTGAGCAATCTGCCAAAATTATCAGAACTATTGAAAAGAATAAGTTCAAATCAGTTATCTATAGAGCAAAGAAAATTAATTTAAAAGAAATAAAGCATGAACATTTTAGTCACACTCATAACTTTGAAAGATCTGAGGACGGTGTTAGCGGTTGTCCTTATAAATGTCTGTGATTGGAATTCTGATAAAGGGAATGTAAAATATTTTTATCAGTTTTTCTAATGAATTATCTTGTGGAAGGGATAGCATAGGGATGAACAATTATACATTATTGTTACCTGGGTAAGTTAGTGCAAAAAAGTACTAACATTAGAGATAGACAGAATTTTAAGAGCTGTTGTATTAGGTAAATGGTAGGGTTTTCCTTCTTTTCATTTATTAAAGCTTAGTGTAGTAGGTATTCAGGTTCTGGGTTCCTGCTTCCTGGCAAAAATTAAAAAAACTACTGAGGTGGTTGAACAAAACAGGAGGAGCGACACCAGAATAACAAGTACACCAATGTCAAGAAAGACCAAAGGTTTTGCATGCAAGAAAGTTCAGCAAAATACAGCTAAGTACAAGCATCACAGTCTACAACTGTTCATGGACACTACATTTAGAATTATATATTTACCTGGAAATTGATGTGTTTGCTCATTTTACTGTATTCTAGGCAGATGTAGAGAATAACAGCAAATTAATTACTCAAAAAAGGAGCACTTTCTGATAGAAAAGCAAGATAGTACCCTTTTCAAGTATGCAATCTGCCAAAATTATTAGAACTATTGAAAAGAAGAAGTTCAAATGAGTTTTCTATAAAGAAAAATTAATTTAAATTGAAAATAAAGCATGAACATTTTAGTTTCTCATAACTTTGAAAGATATGATGAAAATGATGAGAAAATATATAAGCTAGATAAATACATACATAGATACAGCTATTTCAACATATAACCAAATCAGAAATTCATTCTCTATATACCATGTTGCAGTTTTAAATTATACACCCACAAAGGAGGCACTTTCTGGAATTCACAGAAAGAGTGTACCTCTTTGTCAGGTTAACCGTGAGCTCTTATTCTCAAGACAGACTTCACAAACAAAAAACTAAGGTGGCCGGTTATCTAAAATGAGAAATATCAAGCAAACTAAATTTGTTCAAGTCCTCCACAGCACCTGGTGGGAGAGCTGGGCACCTAGGGCGGAGGCCCTGAGTGGATCGGGGTGGATCTGGCATCACCCTGGATATAGCTGTGAGGAAATGCAGAAGGGCTGCTAGTCCTCCACAGTACCTGGTGGGAGCACTGGGCACCTAGAGCAGAGGCCCTGAGTGGATCGGAGTGGACCTGGGAGTCACCCCGGAGAAGGCTGTAAAGGATATGCAGATGAGCTGCAAGTCCTCCACAGCACCAGAAAGGCCTCCGGTGGTAGATCTGGGCACCTCTCAGCTGAGGAAAAGGCTTACCAGGGGTTAGGCCAAAAGCCAGCATTCCTCCCCCTGAGGGTCGCCTAATCCTAGCCAAAAAACACCTGGAAACTCTGGCACCTGGAGCGAGGGCCCTAGGAAGATAGGGGTGGATTTGGGAGTCACCCCGGATACAGCTGTGAGGAAATGCAGAAGGGCTGCCATTCCTCCACAGCACCTGGTGGGAGCGCTGGGCAACTAGAGCGGAGGCCCTGAGTGGATCGGAGTGGACCTGGGAGTCACCCCGGAGAAGGCTGTAAAGGATATGCAGATGAGCTGCAAGTCCTCCACAGACTTATTTTCCAGGTGTCAATGGCTGTGAAATTAAGTGTATCTTTGCTTACTGTATTCTATGTAGATATAGAGAATAACAGCAAATTAATTACTCAAAAAGGGAGCACTTTCTAATAGAAAAAAAAGATAGTACCCCTTTTCAAGTGTGCAGTCTGCCAAAATCATTAGAACTATTGAAAAGAATAAGTTCAAATCAGTTTTCTATAGAGTAAAAAAATAAATTTTAGGAAATAAAGCATGAATAGTTGTTAGAGTAAACAGGTCAGCAGTACTAAGAAAAAATTATATAAAGAGTTCCTGAAATTCAGACTTCAATTCCTTAAGAGACGGTGAACTTATTTCTTTGCTTACTGTATTTCAGCTAGATATAGAGAATAACAGCAAATCAATTACTCAAAAAGGGTGCACTTTCCAATAGAAAAAAAAGATAGTACCCCTTTTCAAGTGAGCAATCTGCCAAAATTATCAGAACTATTGAAAAGAATAAGTTCAAATCAGTTATCTATAGAGCAAAGAAAATTAATTTAAAAGAAATAAAGCATGAACATTTTAGTCACAGTCATAACTTTGAAAGATCTGAGGACGGTGTTAGCGGTTGTCCCTATAAATGTCTGTGATTGGAATTCTGATAAAGGGAATGTAAAATATTTTTATCAGTTTTTCTAATGAATTATCTTGTGGAAGGGATAACATAGGGATGAACAATTATACATTATTGTTACCTGGGTGAGTTAGTGCAAAAAAGTACTAAGATTAGAGATAGACAGAATTTTAAGAGCTGTTGTATTAGGTAAATGGTAGGGTTTTCCTTCTTTTCATTTATTAAAGCTTAGTGTAGTAGGTATTCAGGTTCTGGGTTCCTGCTTCCTGGCAAAAATTTAAAAAACTACTGAGGTGGTTGAACAAAACAGGAGGAGCGACACCAGAATAACAAGTGCACCAATGTCAAGAAAGACCAAAGGTTTTGCATGCAAGAAAGTTCAGCAAAATACAGCTAAGTACACGCATCACAGTCTACAACTGTTCAGGGACACTACATTTAGAATTATATATTTACCTGGAAATTGATGCGATTGCTCATTTTACTGTATTCTAGGCAGATGTAGAGAATAACAGCAAATTAATTACTCAAAAAGGGAGCACTTTCTAATAGAATAAAAAGATAGTACCCCTTTTCAAGTGAGCAATCTGCCAAAATTATTAGAACTATTGAAAAGAATAAGTTCAAATCAGTTTTCTATAAAGAAAAATTAATTTAAATTAAAGAAAATAAAGCATGAACATTTTAGTTTCTCATAACTTTGAAAGATATGATGAAAATGATGAGAAAATATGTAAGCTAGATAAACAAATACATAGATACAGCTATTTCAACATATAACCAAATCAGAAATTCATTCTCTATATACCATGTTGCAGTCTTTGAATGATACACCCACAAAGGAGGCACTTTCTGGAATTCACAGAAAGAGTGTACTTCTTTGTCAGGTTAACCGTGTGCTCTTATTCTCAAGACAGACTTCACAAACAAAAAACTAAGGTGGCCGGTTATCTAAAATGAGAAATATCAAGCAAATTAAATTTGTTCAAGTCCTCCACAGCACCTGGTGGGAGAGCTGGGCACCTAGGGCGGAGGCCCTGAGTGGATCGGGGTGGACCTGGGCATCACCCCGGATATAGCTGTGAGAAAATGCAGAAGGGCTGCTAGTCCTCCACAGTACCTGGTGGGAGCACTGGGCACCTAGAGCAGAGGCCCTGAGTGGATCGGAGTGGACCTGGGAGTCACCCCGGAGAAGGCTGTAAAGGATATGCAGATGAGCTGCAAGTCCTCCACAGCACCTGAAAGGCAGCCGGTTGTAGAGCTGGGCACCTCTCAGCTGAGGAAAAGGCTTACCAGGGGTTAGGCCGAAACCAGCATTCCTCCCCCTGAGGGTCGACTAATCCTAGCCAAAAAGCACCTGGAAACTCTGGCACCTGGAGCGAGGGCCCTAGGAAGATCAGGGTGGACCTGGGAGTCACCCCGGATACAGCCGTGAGGAAATGCAGAAGGGCTGCAAGTCCTCCACAGCACCTGGTGGGAGGAGCGCTGGGCACCTAGAGCGGAGGCCCTGGGTGGATCGGAGAAGTCCTGGGAGTCACCCCGGAGAAGACTGTAAAGGATATGCAGATGAACTGCAAGTCCTCCACAGCACCAAACAGGCATCCGGGTGTAGAGCTGGGCACCTCTCAGCTGAGGAAAAGGCTTACCAGGGGTTAGGCCGAAGCCAGCATTCCTCCCCCTGAGGGTCGACTAATCCTAGCCAAAAAGCACCTGGAAACTCTGGCACCTGGAGCGAGGGCCCTAGGAAGATCAGGGTGGACCTGGGAGTCACCCCGGATACAGCTGTGAGGAAATGCAGAAGGGCTGCAAGTCCTCCACAGCACCTGGTGGGAGCGCTGGGCACCTAGAGCGGAGGCCCTGGGTGGATCAGAGAAGTCCTGGGAGTCACCCCGGAGACGACTGTAAAGGATATGCAGATGACCTGCAAGTCCTCCACAGCACCAGAAAGGCAGCCGGGTGTAGAGCTGGGCACCCCTCAGCTGAGGAAAAGGCTTACCAGGGGTTAGGCCAAAGCCAGCATTCCTCCCCCTGAGGGTCGCCTAATCCTAGCCAAAAAGCACCTGGAAACTCTGGCACCTGGAGCGAGGGCCCTAGGAAAATCGGGGTGGATTTGGGAGTCACCCCGGATACAGCTGTGAGGAAATGCAGAAGGGCTGCAAGTCCTCCACAGCACCTGGTGGGAGCACTGGGCACCTAGAGCGGAGGCCCTGAGTGGATCGGAGTGGACCTGGGAGTCACCCCGGAGAAGGCTGTAAAGGATATGCAGATGAGCTGCAAGTCCTCCACAGACTTATTTTCCAGGTGTCAATGGCTGTGAAATTAAGTGTATCTTTGCTTACTGTATTCTATGTAGATATAGAGAATAACAGCAAATTAATTACTCAAAAAGGGAGCACTTTCTAATAGAAAAAAAAGATAGTACCCCTTTTCAAGTGAGCAATCTGCCAAAATTATTAGAACTATTGAAAAGAATAAGTTCAAATCAGTTTTCTGTAGAGCAAAAAAATAAATTTTAGGAAATAAAGCATGAATAGTTGTTAGAGTAAACAGGTCAGCAGTACTAAGAAAAAATTATATAAAGAGTTCCTGAAATTCAGACTTCAATTCCTTAAGAGACGGTGAACTTATTTCTTTGCTTACTGTATTTCAGCTAGATATAGAGAATAACAGCAAATCAATTACTCAAAAAGGGTGCACTTTCCAATAGAAAAAAAAAGATAGTACCCCTTTTCAAGTGAGCAATCTGCCAAAATTATCAGAACTATTGAAAAGAATAAGTTCAAATCAGTTATCTATAGAGCAAAGAAAATTAATTTAAAAGAAATAAAGCATGAACATTTTAGTCACAGTCATAACTTTGAAAGATCTGAGGACGGTGTTAGCGGTTGTCCCTATAAATGTCTGTGATTGGAATTCTGATAAAGGGAATGTAAAATATTTTTATCAGTTTTTCTAATGAATTATCTTGTGGAAGGGATAGCATAGGGATGAACAATTATACATTATTGTTACCTGGGTGAGTTAGTGCAAAAAAGTACTAAGATTAGAGATAGACTGAATTTTAAGAGCTGTTGTATTAGGTAAATGGTAGGGTTTTCCTTCTTTTCATTTATTAAAGTAGGTATTCAGGTTCTGGGTTCCTGCTTCCTGGCAAAAATTTAAAAAACTACTGAGGTGGTTGAACAAATCAGGAGGGCGATACCAGAATAACAAGTGCACCAATGTCAAGAAAGACCAAAGGTTTTGCATGCAAGAAAGTTCAGCAAAATACAGCTAAGTACATGCATCACAGTCTACAACTGTTCAGGGACACTATATTTAGAATTATATATTTACCTGGAAATTGATGCGTTTGCTCATTATAAAGTGGGGAAATTTGATCCCTGAAAAAGAAAAGTGACACAAAGAATCAATTCTTTGATGGGATTATTAGTTGAAATAAATTCTAAGTAACAACATAATTTAGCAGCATTTATACTTATCTGATAGATTTTGATGAAGGCTTGGATAAATGAAGATTAGTAGTTGGAGGTAGACATGTTGTCTACAATTTAAAGGAAAAGTTGCAGTTTACATTTGCTTATTCTTATAATACAATATAAAACTGTTTGCATTTTGAAATTTGTATTTATATATGATTGAACATATAAATATTACGTTTTAAATACAGCTGTTTATTAAAAGAGAAACTATTTATTGCAAGTATTTAAAGAACCCATCTGGTGCAATAAATTATTTCAATTTAATTCATTATTTAGTGTGCAACATTGTTATTATTACAATTCTGAACATCAAGGGAAATTCGACTAACATTCAAAGTTGCACACTCTATAGTTAAAAGAATTTCTAAATTTTTCTGTAAAACTTCACAATGGTGAGTGTGGGCGTGGGGAACCCCTGAACCGTGATCGGAACATCCAATCACCCTATTTGCACCTCATCATTTGTAGGAGTTGTACATTACACTCATAGTTGTTAGAATAAACAGATCAGTAGTATTAAGAAAAAATTATATGAGGAGTACCTGAAAGTCAGTCTTAAATTCCTTAAGAGTCCGTCTTTGAATTTAAGTGCTTCTCTGCTTAATGTATTCTAGGTAGATCTAGAGAATAACAGCTGTGAGGAAATGCAGAAGGGCTGCTAGTCCTCCACAGTACCTGGTGGGAGCACTGGGCACCTAGAGCAGAGGCCCTGAGTGGATCGGAGTGGACCTGGGAGTCACCCCGGAGAAGGCTGTAAAGGATATGCAGATGAGCTGCAAGTCCTCCACAGCACCTGAAAAGCAGCCGGTGGTAGAGCTGGGCACCTCTCAGCTAAGGAAAAGGCTTACCAGGGGTTAGGTCGAAGCCAGCATTCCTCCCCCTTGAGGGTCGACTAATCCTAGCCAAAAAGCACCTGGAAACTCTGGCACCTGGAGTGAGGGCCCTAGGAAGATCAGGGTGGACCTGGGAGTCACCCCGGATACAGCTGTGAGGAAATGCAGAAGGACTGCAAGTCCTCCACAGCACCTGGTGGGAGGAGCGCTGGGCACCTAGAGCGGAGGCCCTGAGTGGATCAGAGAAGTCCTGGGAGTCACCCCGGAGAAGACTGTAAAGGATATGCAGATGACCTGCATGTCCTCCACAGCACCAGAAAGGCAGCCGGGTGTAGAGCTGGGCACCTCTCAGCTGAGGAAAAGGCTTACCAGGGGTTAGGCCAAAGCCAGCATTCCTCCCCCTGAGGGTCGCCTAATCCTAGCCAAAAAGCACCTGGAAACTCTGGCACCTGGAGCGAGGGCCTTAGGAAGATCGGGGTGGATTTGGGAGTCACCCCGGATACAGCTGTGAGGAAATGCAGAAGGGCTGCAAGTCCTCCACAGCACCTGGTGGGAGCGCTGGGCACCTAGAGCGGAGGCCCTGAGTGGATCGGAGTGGACCTGGGAGTCAACCTGGAGAAGGCGGTAAAGGATATGCAGATGAGCTGCAAGTCTTCCACAGACTTATTTTCCAGGTGTCAATGGCGGTGAAATTAAGTGTATCTTTGCTTACTGTATTCTATGTAGATCTAGAGAATAACAGCAAATTAATTACTCAAAAAGGGAGCACTTTCTGATAGACAGGAAAGATAGTACCCCTTTTCAGGTGAGCAATCTGCCCAAATTATCAGAACTATTGAAAAGAATAAGTTCAAATCAGTTTTCTATAGAGTAAACAAAATTAAATTAAAGGAAAAAAAGCATGAACATTTTAGATACACTCATAACTTTGAAAGATATGATGAAAGTGAAGAGAAAATATATAATAACCATTTGCTTTTATTTTCATGACAGATCTGGGTGGACTAGTTTTCCATAGTGTAAAAAAGTCAAATTTTAGGAAATAAAGGATGAATATTTAGTTACACTCATAGTTGTTAGAGACCTGAAAGTCAGACTTAAATTCCTTAAATGATTGTCAGTGAATTTAAGTGTTTCTTTGCTTACTGTATTCTAGGCAGATGTAGAGAATAACAGCAAATTAATTACTCAAAAAGGGAGCACTTTCCATAGAAAAGAAAGATAGTACCCCTTTTCAAGTGAGCAATCTGCCAAAATTATCAGAACTATTGAAAGAATAAGTTCCAATCAGTTTTCTATAGAGTAAAAAAAATTAAATTTTTGTTAACCCTAGAACGCATATTGGGGGCCCTTTAGGCCCCCATGCTTACATTTTTGCTATTATCTGCAAAATTACTTCAGTTAGAATTTTGAAACTCAAGGTATTACTCAAGTATGTCATTGTTGATAATATCCAGTTGTTCATATAATTTTTGTTTCATAGGCATTATGGTGTAACAATGCTTGTTTGGTGAAAACTACATCTGTACGAATTGGGGGCCTTTTAGGCCCCCGCTGTTTTTATCATGTTCTCAGAAGTGTTTGTGTCTCAAGTTACTTTATTTGTACTCAGTAATGCTGGTGGAGGGGCCAGGGTGTGGATAATAACATGTGAGGATGTCATGTGATTTTTGGAGGGAGTGATAAGGCCATGACATCACCTCAGGTCCTCTGAACACTGAGGACAGTATACACTGTGAGCTAATTGCTGAAGGACCTGTGATAAGATAAGCTGTTGAGAGGAAATCTGTTTCATTTTCTAACATCTAGTCAGCAATGGCACAGTCTTCCTCCAAGTGTCTGACTGACCAAGAGATTGAAGCGATTATGTTTCAAAGCGATGATGAAAGTGAACTATCTTTGTCTGATGAAGAATATCTGCCACCAGCTAATCAAACATCCTCATCCAGTGATTCTTCTGATGATGAAGAAGTGAATCTAGTGGATCCTCAAGAAGTGATAAGTAGAACATCCAAAACGAATGTTTTTTGGGACAGTAATCCTACATTAGTCGGACGTACTCCAATACACAATATTGTGAGACAGGCTCAAGGAGCTGTGGGAAGTCCCAGTTACTTTACCCCTAAAGATGTATTCTGTACTTATTGTTCTGACAATATTGCAGAAGAGGTCCTATTATGTTCAAACCTAGAAGGAAGACGTATCGCTTCAGCAAAAAAATAAGTCCTGGAAAAATATCTCAAAAGAGGAACTTTATGCATATATTGGACTTTTCCTGCTGGCAGGGAGTCAAAAATCGTATGATGTCCCAATACGAGAATTATTTCTGGACCCACTTTCTGATCCACACTATAAGGCGACAATGTCAGTGGGCAGATATGAGGAAATTAGAAGGATCATTCGCTTTGATGATAAGCGAACTCGTGCAGCGAGGTTTGAAACAGACAAATTAGCCCCTATCAGTTATATCTGGAACATATTTATCAAAAATTGCACAAAACTTTACAATCCTAGTACTAATGTTACTGTAGATGAGCAACTTGTACCGTTCAGAGGACGCTGCAAATTCATACAATACATGCCCAGCTAGCCAGCCAAGTACGGTATAAAAATCTTCTGGATGTGTGATTCTGCAAATTATTATGGCATAAATGGCGTAATCTACTGTGGCAAAGAGGTTGGTGCCCAGTACAGAAGGATCTGGGGTCTGAAATAGTCAAAACTCTTGCTGTTCCAATATTCAATTCAGGTAGAAACATCACCATGGACAATTATTTCACCAATGTTGAACTAGGCAATTTTCTGCTTGCAAAAGCTATTACACTTGTTGGTACTATAAAGCAAAACAGACGAGAAATTCCAGCAGCACTCAAACACAATCGTCAGCGAGCACTTTATGAGAGTGTCTTTGGATTCAATAACAAAGCGACTTTGGTATCTTACAAAGCAAAGAAGGAGAAATCTGTAATTTTACTCAGTACCATGCATCACGATTGCAGTGTTGGCAGCAATAACCAAAAATTGAAACCAGAAATCATCCTGCATTACAATGCAACAAAAGGAGGTGTAGATAAAATGGATGAGATGGTGGGAGAAGATTCGTGTAAGAGGCAAACAAAACGATGGCCTGTAGTACTATTTTCAAATATGCTTGATGTAGCAGCCCTAAATTCATTCATTATTTATACAGAAACTCATCCTGAATTTCATGCACAGAGGAAGGACAGGAGACGCTTATTCTTGAAGGACCTTTCTCATGAACTTGTAATACCTCACATGATAGAGCGAAGCGACTTGAAATGCTTGCCAAAGAAAACTAAAGAAGCAATGAAACGGTGTGGCGTACAGTTTCAGATTACTCCAGAGCCAGGAGAAAGAAAACGAAAGCGTTGTTTCATGTGTCCAAGAAACATAGAGAGGAAAACTGAGCGATATTGTTCCACTTGTAAGGAAACTGTTTGCAAAGAACACTCTTCTGAAAAAATAACATGTCAGAATTGTTTGGAAGACTAATATAATAGAAAAGAAAGTTAGAATAAAAATGTAGCTGCAGCTAGTTTGCTATAGATTTCTATGCATTTTTGTGTGTTTTCATGTCTTTGCGTGAAATTTGGGAAAAAAAAAGATTTTTTGGTGTTTTCTGTGAAAATTTATAATTAAAATGTTGTCCACTATTCATATTTTATTGAGCAATTTTGAAATAAACTTGTGAAAGTTATTTAAGTGTGTTTTTCTACATTATGTGCATGGGGGCCTAAAAGGCCCCCATGACGTTAATATGTATATTTTTAACGTCATGCGTTCTAGGGTTAATAAAGCATGAATATTTTAGTTACAGTCATAGTAGTTAGAGTAAACAGGTCAGCAGTATTAAGAAAAAAATATATGAGCACTTAATGAAAGTCAGACTTGGCTGTGAAATTAAGTGTATCTTTGCTTACTGTATTCTACGTAGATATAGGGAATAACAGCAAATAAATTACTCAAAAAGGGAGCACTTTCTGATAGAAAAAAAAGATTGTACCCCTTTTAAAGTGAGCAATCTGCCAAAATTACTACAACTATTGAAAAGAATAAGTTCAAATCAGTTATCTATAAAGAAAAATAAAATTAAATTAAAGAAAATAAAGCATGAATATTTAGTTACACTCATTGTAGTTAGAGTAAACAGGTCAGCAGTATTAAGAAAAAATTATATGAGTAGTTCCTGAAAGTCAGACTTAAATTCCTTAAATGACTGTCAGTGAATTTATGTGATTCCTTGCTTACTGTATTCTAGGCAGATGTAGAGAATAACAGCAAATTAATTACTCAAAAAGGGAGCACTTTCTGATAGAAAAGCAAGATAGTACCCCCTTTCAAGTGAGCAATCTGCCAAAAATATTAGAACTATTGAAAAGAATAAGTTCAAATCAGTTATCTATAAAGAAAAATTAAATTAAATTAAAGAAAATAAAGAATGAATATTTAGTTACACTCATAGTTGTTAGAGTAAACAGGTCAGCAACAGTGGCGTAGCTACGTGGGGCCTGAGGGGGCCCGGGCCCCCGCAGATTCGCCCCTGGCCCCCTGCCGACAACCCCCCTCCCGCCACCAACCCTCCCCCACCATCGCCGCCAGCCCCGCTACCGCATGATTTACCTTGATTGCTGGCGGGGATGCCCAAACCCCGCCAGCCAAGAGTGTTCTTCAGCACTGGAGTTAGTAAACTCCGGCGCCTTCATTCAAGAAAGTTCGTCTGAAGGATCAGCTGGTTTTGATGCCTTACGTCCTGCACCGTGCATGTAGCCCCGTGCAGGACGTAAATGCGTCAAAACCAGCTGATCCTTCAGACGAACTTCCTTGAATGAAGGCGCCGGAGTTTACTAACTCCAGCGCTGAAGAACACACTTGGCTGGCGGGGTTTGGGCATCCCCGCCAGCAATCAAGGTAAATCATGCGGTAGCGGGGCTGGCGGCGATGGTGGGGGAGGGTTGGTGGGGGGAGGGGGGGTAGTTTAAGAGTGTCGGCGCGATCGAGCAGGGGAGGCGGCTTAACAGTGCCCCCCACATCTCAGGCTCTGGCCCCCCCTCCTGGCAAGGTCTGGCTACGCCCCTGGTCAGCAGTATTAAGAAAGAAATATATGAGCAGTTAATGAAAGTCAGACTTATTTTCCTGGTGTCACTGGCTGTGAAATTAAGTGTTTCTTTGCTTACTGTACTCTAGGTAGATATAGAGAATAACAGCAAATTAATTACTCAAAAAGGGAGCACTTTCTGATAGAAAAGCAAGATAGTACCCCTTTTCAAGTGAGCAATCTGCCAAAATTATCAGAACTATTGAAAGAATAAGTTCCAATCAGTTTTCTATAGAGTAAAAAAAATTAAATTTTTGTTAATAAAGCATGAATATTTTAGTTACACTCATAGTAGTTAGAGTAAACAGGTCAGCAGTATTAAGAAAAAATTATATGAGTAGTTCCTGAAAGTCAGACTTAAATTCCTTAAATGACTGTCAGTGAATTTATGTGATTCCTTGCTTACTATATTCTAGGCAGATGTAGAGAATAACAGCAAATTAATTACTCAAAAAGGGAGCACTTTCTGATAGAAAAGCAAGATAGTACCCCCTTTCAAGTGAGCAATCTGCCAAAAATATTAGAACTATTGAAAAGAATAAGTTCAAATCAGTTATCTATAAAGATAAATAAAATTAAATTAAAGAAAATAAAGCATGAATATTTAGTTACACTGATAAATGTTAGAGTAAACAGGTCAGCAGTATTAAGAAAAAATATATGAGGAGTTAAAGAAAGTCAGACGTCTTTTCCTGGTGTCAATGGCTGTGAAATTAAGTGTATCTTTGCTTACTGTATTCTAGGTAGATATAGAGAATAACAGCAAATTAATTACTCAAAAAGGGAGCACTTTCTGATAGAAAAGCAAGATAGTACCCCCTTTCAAGTGAGCAATCTGCCAAAAATATTAGAACTATTGAAAAGAATAAGTTAAAATTAATTTTCTATAGAGTAAAAAAAAATAAATTTTAGGAAATAAAGCATGAATATTTTAGTTACACTCATAGTTGTTAGAGTAAACAGGTGAGCAGTATAAAGAAAAAAAACTTGAGGAGTTAATGAAAGTTAGACTTATTTTCCTGGTGTCACTGGCTGTGAAATTAAGTGTTTCTTTGCTTACTGTATTCTAGGTAGATATAGAGAATAACAGCAAATTAATTACTCAAAAAGGGAGCACTTTCTGATAGAAAAGCAAGATAGTACCCCTTTTCAAGTGAGCAATCTGCTAAAAATATCAGAACTATTGAAAAGAATAAGTTCAAATCAGTTTTCTATAGAGTAAAAAAAATAAATTTTAGGAAATAAAGCATGAATATTTAGTTACACTCATAATTGTTAGAGTAAACAGGTGAGCAGTATTAAGAAAAAATATATGAGGAGTTAAAGAAAGTCAGACGTCTTTTCCTGGTGTCAATGGCTGTGAAATTAAGTGTTTCTTTGCTTACTGTATTCTACGTGGATAGAGAATAACAGCAAATTAATTACTCAAAAAGGGGGCACTTTCTGGTAGAAAAGCTAGATAGTACCCCTTTTCAAGTGAGCAATCTGCCAAAATTATCAGAAGTATTGAAAGAATAAGTTCCAATCAGTTTTCTATAGAGTAAAAAAATTAAATTTTTGTTAAAAAAGCATGAATATTTTAGTTACAGTCATAGTTAGAGTAAACAGGTCAGCAGTATTAAGTAAAAAATATATGAGCACTTAATGAAAGTCAGAGTTGGCTGTGAAATTAAGTGTGTCTTTGCTTACTGTATTCTACGTAGATATAGGGAATAACAGCAAATAAATTACTCAAAAAGGGAGCACTTTCTGATAGAAAAAAAAAAGATTGTACCCCTTTTAAAGTGAGCAATCTGCCAAAATTACTACAACTATTGAAAAGAATAAGTTCAAATCAGTTATCTATAAAGAAAAATAAAATTAAATTAAAGAAAATAAAGCATGAATATTTAGTTACACTCATAGTAGTTAGAGTAAACAGGTCAGCAGTATTAAGAAAAAATTATATGAGTAGTTCCTGAAAGTCAGACTTAAATTCCTTAAATGACTGTCAGTGAATTTATGTGATTCCTTGCTTACTGTATTCTAGGCAGATGTAGAGAATAGCAGCAAATTAAATACTCAAAAAGGGTGCACTTTCCAATAGAAAAGAAAGATAGTACCCCTTTTCAAGTGAGCAATCTGCCAAAAATATCAGAACTATTGAAAAGAATAAGTTCAAATCAGTTTTCTATAGAGTAAAAAAAAATAAATTTTAGGAAATAAAGCATGAATATTTAGTTACACTCATAGTTGTTAGAGTAAACAGGTGAGCAGTATAAAGAAAAAAAATATGAGGAGTTAAAGAAAGTCAGACTTATTTTCCTGGTGTCAATGGCTGTGAAATTAAGTGTATCTTAGCTTACTGTATTCTATGTAGATATAGAGAATAACAGCAAATTAATTACTCAAAAAGGGAGCACATTCTGATAGAAATGTAAGATAGTACTCCTTTTCAAGTGATCAATCTGCCAAAATTATAAAATTAAAGTCAGACTTCTTTTCCTGTTGTCAATGGCTGTGAAATTAAGTGTATCTTTGCTTACTGTATTCTAGATAGATATAGAGAATAACAGCAAATTAATTACTCAAAAAGGGAGCACTTTCTGATAGAAAAGCAAGATAGTACCCCTTTTCAAGTGAGCAATCTGCCAAAATTATTAGAACTATTGAAAAGAATAAGTTCAAATCAGTTTTCTATAAAGAAAAAATTAAATGAAAGAAAATAAAGCATGAACATTTTAGTTACACTCATACTTGTTAGAGTAAACAGGTCAGCAGAATTAAGAAAAAATTATATGAGTAGTTCCTGAAAGTCAGACTTAAATTCCTTAAATGACTATCAGTGAATTTTATGTGTTTCTTTGCTTACTGTATTCTAGGCAGATGTAGAGAATAACAGCAAATTAATTACTCAAAAAGGGAGCACTTTCTGATAGAAAAGCAAGATAGTACCCTTTTCAAGTGTGCAATCTGCCAAAATTATTAGAACTATTGAAAAGAATAAGTTCAAATCAGTTATCTATAAAGAAAAATTAAATTAAATTAAAGAAAATAAAGTATGAACATTTTAGTTACACTCATACTTGTTAGAGTAAACAGGTCAGCAGTATTAAGAAAAAATTATGTGAGTAGTTTTTGAAAGTCAGACTTAAATTCCTTGAATGACAGTCAGTGAATTTCTTTACTTACTGTATTCTAGGCAGATGCAGAGAATAATAGCAAATTAATTACTCAAAAAGGGTGCACTTTACGATAGAAAAGAAAGATAGTACCCCTTTTCAAGTGAGCAATCTGCCAAAATTATTAGAAATATGGAAAAGAATAAGTTCAATTCAGTTTTTTATAGAGTAAAAAAAAATAAATTTTAGGAAATAAAGCATAAATATTTAGTTACATTCATAGTTGTTAGAGTAAACAGGTGAGCAGTATAAAGAAAAAATTATATGAGTAGTTCCTGAAAGTCAGACTTAAATTCCTTAAATGACTATCAGTGAATTTAAGTGTTTCTTTGCTTACTGTATTCTGGGCAGATGTAGAGAATAACAGCAAATTAATTACTCAAAAAGGGAGTACTTTCTGATAGAAAAGCAAGATAGTACCCTTTTCAAGTGTGCAATCTGCCAAAATTATTAGAACTATTGAAAAGAAGAAGTTCAAATCAGTTTTCTATAAAGAAAAATTAATTTAAATTAAAGAAAATAAAGCATGAACATTTTAGTTACTCATAACTTTGAAAGATATGATGAAAATGATGAGAAAATATATAGCTAGATAAATACATACATAGATACAGCTATTTCAACATATAACCAAATCAGAAATTCATTGTCTATATACCATGTTGCAGTCTTTAAATGATACACCCACAAAGGAGGCACTTTCTGGAATTCACAGAAAGAGTGTACCTCTTTGTCAGGTTAACCGTGTGCTCTTATTCTCAAGACAGACTTCAAAAACAAAAAACTAAGGTGGGCGGTTATCTAAAATGAGAAATATCAAGCAAACTAAATTTGTTCAAGTCCTCCACAGCACATGGTGGGAGAGCTGGGCACCTAGGGCGGAGGCCCTGAGTGGATCGGGGTGGACCTGGGCATCACCCCGGATATAGCTGTGAGGAAATGCAGAAGGGCTGCTAGTCCTCCACAGTATCTGGTGGGAGCACTGGGCACCTAGAGCAGAGGCCCTGAGTGGATCGGAGTGGACCTGGGAGTCACCCCGGAGAAGGCTGTAAAGGATATGCAGATGAGCTGCAAGTCCTCCACAGCACCTGAAAGTCCTCCGGTGGTAGATCTGGGCACCTCTCAGCTGAGGAAAAGGCTTACCAGGGGTTAGGCCGAAGCCAGCATTCCTCCCCCTGAGGGTCGACTAATCCTAGCCAAAAAGCACCTGGAAACTCTGGCACCTGGAGCGAGGGCCCTAGGAAGATCAGGGTGGACCTGGGAGTCACCCCGGATACAGCTGTGAGGAAATGCAGAAGGGCTGCAAGTCCTCCACAGCACCTGGTGGGAGCGCTGGGCACCTAGAGCGGAGGCCCTGGGTGGATCAGAGAAGTCCTGGGAGTCACCCCGGGAGACGACTGTAAAGGATATGCAGATGACCTGCAAGTCCTCCACAGCACCAGAAAGGCAGCCGGGTGTAGAGCTGGGCACCTCTCAGCTGAGGAAAAGGCTTACCAGGGGTTAGGCCAAAGCCAGCATTCCTCCCCCTGAGGGTCGCCTAATCCTAGCCAAAAAGCACCTGGAAACTCTGGCACCTGGAGCGAGGGCCCTAGAGAGATCGGGGTGGATTTGGGAGTCACCCCGGATACAGCTGTGAGGAAATGCAGAAGGGCTGCAAGTCGTCCACAGCACCTGGTGGGAGCGCTGGGCACCTAGAGCGGAGGCCCTGAGTGGATCGGAGTGGACCTGGGAGTCACCCCGGAGAAGGCTGTAAAGGATATGCAGATGAGCTGCAAGTCCTCTACAGACTTATTTTCCAGGTGTCAATGGCTGTGAAATTAAGTGTATCTTTGCTTACTGTATTCTATGTAGATATAGAGAATAACAGCAAATTAATTACTCAAAAAGGGAGCACTTTCTAATAGAAAAAAAAGATAGTACCCCTTTTCAAGTGAGCAATCTGCCAAAATTATCAGAACTATAGAAAAGAATAAGTTCCAATCAGTTTTCTATAGAGTAAAAAAAATTAAATTTTAGTTAATAAAGCATGAATATTTTAGCTACAGTCATGGTTAGAGTAAACAGGTCAGCAATATTAAGAAAAAAATATATGAGCACTTAATGAAAGTCAGACTTATTTTCCTGGTGTCACTGGCTGTGAAATTAAGTGTTTCTTTGCTTACTGTATTCTACATGGATAGAGAATAACAGCAAATTAATTACTCAAAAAGGGGGCACTTTCTGATAGAAAAGCTAGATAGTACCCCTTTTCAAGTGAGCAATCTGCCAAAATTATCAGAACTATAGAAAAGAATAAGTTCCAATCAGTTTTCTATAGAGTAATAAAAATACATTTTAGGAAATAAAGCATGAATATTTAGTTACACTCATAGTTGTTAGAGTAAACAGGTGAGGAGTATAAAGAAAAAAAAATATGAGGAGTTAATGAAAGTCAGACTTAAATTCCACGTGTCACTGGCTGTGAAATTAAGTTTATCTTTGCTTACTGTATTCTAGGTAGATATAGAGAATAACAGCAAATTAATTACTCAAAAAGGGAGCAGTTTTTGATAGAAAAAAAAGATAGTACCCCTTTTCAAGTGAGCAATATGCCAAAATTACCAGAACTATTGAAAAGAATCAGTTCAAATCAGTTTTCTATAGAGTAAAGAAAATTAATTTAAAGGAAATAAAGCATGAACATTTTAGATACATTCATAACTTTGAAAGATCTAAGGACGGTGTAAGCGGTTGACCCTAAAAATGTCTGTGATTGGAATTCTGATGATGGGAATGTAAAATATTTTTATCAGTTTTTCTAATGAAATATCTTGTGGAAGGGATAGCATAGGGATGAACAATTATACATAATTTTTACCTGGGTGAGTGAGTGAAAAAAGTACTAAGATTAGAGATACACTGAATTTTAAAGAGCTGCAAGTCCTCCACAGCACCTGAAAGGCAGCCGGTGGTAGATCTGGGCACCTCTCAGCTGAGGAAAAGGCTTACCAGGGGTTAGGCCGAAGCCAGCATTCCTCCCCCTGAGGGTCGCCTAATCCTAGCCAAAAAGCACCTGGAAACTCTGGCACCTGGAGCGAGGGCCCTAGGAAGATCAGGGTGGATTTGGGAGTCACCCCGGATACAGCTGTGAGGAAATGCAGAAGGGCTGCATGTCCTCCACAGCACCTGGTGGGAGCACTGGGCACCTAGAGCGGAGGCCCTGAGTGGATCGGAGTGGACCTGGGAGTCACCCCGGAGAAGGCTGTAAAGGATATGCAGATGAGCTGCAAGTCCTCCACAGACTTATTTTCAAGGTGTCAATGGCTGTGAAATTAAGTGTAACTTTGCTTACTGTATTCTATGTAGATCTAGAGAATAACAGCAAATTAATTACTCAAAAAGGGAGCACTTTCTGATAGACAGGAAAGATAGTACCCCTTTTCAAGTGAGCAATCTGCCAAAATTATCAGAACTATTGAAAAGAATAAGTTCAAATCAGTTTTCTATAGAGTAAACAAAATTAAATTAAAGGAAAAAAAGCATGAACATTTTAGATACACTCATAACTTTGAAAGATATGATGAAAGTGAAGAGAAAATATATAATAACCGTTTGCTTTTATTCTCATGACAGATCTGGGTGGACTAGTTTTCTATAGTGTAAAAAAATTAAATTTTAGGAAATAAAGGATGAATATTTTAGTTACACTCATAGTTGTTAGAGAGGTCAGCAGTATTAAGAAAAATTATATGAGTAGTACCTGAAAGTCAGACTTAAATTCCTTAAATGATTGTCAGTGAATTTAAGTGTTTCTTTGCTTACTGTATTCTAGGCAGATGTACAGAATAACAGCAAATTAATTACTCAAAAAGGGAGCACTTTCTGATAGACAGGAAAGATAGTACCCCTTTTCAGGTGAGCAATCTGCCCAAATTATCAGAACTATTGAAAAGAATAAGTTCAAATCAGTTTTCTATAGAGTAAACAAAATTAAATTAAAGGAAAAAAAGCATGAACATTTTAGATACACTCATAACTTTGAAAGATATGATGAAAGTGAAGAGAAAATATATAATAACCATTTGCTTTTATTTTCATGACAGATCTGGGTGGACTAGTTTTCCATAGTGTAAAAAAGTCAAATTTTAGGAAATAAAGGATGAATATTTAGTTACACTCATAGTTGTTAGAGAGGTCAGCAGTATTAAGAAAAATTATATGAGTAGTACCTGAAAGTCAGACTTAAATTCCTTAAATGATTGTCAGTGAATTTAAGTGTTTCTTTGCTTACTGTATTCTAGGCAGATGTAGAGAATAACAGCAAATTAATTACTCAAAAAGGGAGTACTTTCTGATAGAAAAGCAAGATAGTACCCTTTTCAAGTGTGCAATCTGCCAAAATTATTAGAACTATTGAAAAGAATAAGTTCAAATCAGTTATCTATAAAGAAAAATAAAATTAAATTAAAGAAAATAAAGTATGAACATTTTAGTTACACTCATACTTGTTAGAGTAAACAGGTCAGCAGTATTAAGAAAAAATTATGTGAGTAGTTTTTGAAAGTCAGACTTAAATTCCTTGAATGACAGTCAGTGAATTTCTTTACTTACTGTATTCTAGGCAGATGCAGAGAATAATAGCAAATTAATTACTCAAAAAGGGTGCACTTTACGATAGAAAAGAAAGATAGTACCCCTTTTCAAGTGAGCAATCTGCCAAAATTATTAGAAATATGGAAAAGAATAAGTTCAATTCAGTTTTTTATAGAGTAAAAAAAAATAAATTTTAGGAAATAAAGCATAAATATTTAGTTACATTCATAGTTGTTAGAGTAAACAGGTGAGCAGTATAAAGAAAAAATTATATGAGTAGTTCCTGAAAGTCAGACTTAAATTCCTTAAATGACTATCAGTGAATTTAAGTGTTTCTTTGCTTACTGTATTCTGGGCAGATGTAGAGAATAACAGCAAATTAATTACTCAAAAAGGGAGTACTTTCTGATAGAAAAGCAAGATAGTACCCTTTTCAAGTGTGCAATCTGCCAAAATTATTAGAACTATTGAAAAGAAGAAGTTCAAATCAGTTTTCTATAAAGAAAAATTAATTTAAATTAAAGAAAATAAAGCATGAACATTTTAGTTACTCATAACTTTGAAAGATATGATGAAAATGATGAGAAAATATATAGCTAGATAAATACATACATAGATACAGCTATTTCAACATATAACCAAATCAGAAATTCATTGTCTATATACCATGTTGCAGTCTTTAAATGATACACCCACAAAGGAGGCACTTTCTGGAATTCACAGAAAGAGTGTACCTCTTTGTCAGGTTAACCGTGTGCTCTTATTCTCAAGACAGACTTCAAAAACAAAAAACTAAGGTGGGCGGTTATCTAAAATGAGAAATATCAAGCAAACTAAATTTGTTCAAGTCCTCCACAGCACATGGTGGGAGAGCTGGGCACCTAGGGCGGAGGCCCTGAGTGGATCGGGGTGGACCTGGGCATCACCCCGGATATAGCTGTGAGGAAATGCAGAAGGGCTGCTAGTCCTCCACAGTATCTGGTGGGAGCACTGGGCACCTAGAGCAGAGGCCCTGAGTGGATCGGAGTGGACCTGGGAGTCACCCCGGAGAAGGCTGTAAAGGATATGCAGATGAGCTGCAAGTCCTCCACAGCACCTGAAAGTCCTCCGGTGGTAGATCTGGGCACCTCTCAGCTGAGGAAAAGGCTTACCAGGGGTTAGGCCGAAGCCAGCATTCCTCCCCCTGAGGGTCGACTAATCCTAGCCAAAAAGCACCTGGAAACTCTGGCACCTGGAGCGAGGGCCCTAGGAAGATCAGGGTGGACCTGGGAGTCACCCCGGATACAGCTGTGAGGAAATGCAGAAGGGCTGCAAGTCCTCCACAGCACCTGGTGGGAGCGCTGGGCACCTAGAGCGGAGGCCCTGGGTGGATCAGAGAAGTCCTGGGAGTCACCCCGGGAGACGACTGTAAAGGATATGCAGATGACCTGCAAGTCCTCCACAGCACCAGAAAGGCAGCCGGGTGTAGAGCTGGGCACCTCTCAGCTGAGGAAAAGGCTTACCAGGGGTTAGGCCAAAGCCAGCATTCCTCCCCCTGAGGGTCGCCTAATCCTAGCCAAAAAGCACCTGGAAACTCTGGCACCTGGAGCGAGGGCCCTAGAGAGATCGGGGTGGATTTGGGAGTCACCCCGGATACAGCTGTGAGGAAATGCAGAAGGGCTGCAAGTCGTCCACAGCACCTGGTGGGAGCGCTGGGCACCTAGAGCGGAGGCCCTGAGTGGATCGGAGTGGACCTGGGAGTCACCCCGGAGAAGGCTGTAAAGGATATGCAGATGAGCTGCAAGTCCTCTACAGACTTATTTTCCAGGTGTCAATGGCTGTGAAATTAAGTGTATCTTTGCTTACTGTATTCTATGTAGATATAGAGAATAACAGCAAATTAATTACTCAAAAAGGGAGCACTTTCTAATAGAAAAAAAAGATAGTACCCCTTTTCAAGTGAGCAATCTGCCAAAATTATCAGAACTATAGAAAAGAATAAGTTCCAATCAGTTTCCTATAGAGTAAAAAAAATTAAATTTTAGTTAATAAAGCATGAATATTTTAGCTACAGTCATGGTTAGAGTAAACAGGTCAGCAATATTAAGAAAAAAATATATGAGCACTTAATGAAAGTCAGACTTATTTTCCTGGTGTCACTGGCTGTGAAATTAAGTGTTTCTTTGCTTACTGTATTCTACATGGATAGAGAATAACAGCAAATTAATTACTCAAAAAGGGGGCACTTTCTGATAGAAAAGCTAGATAGTACCCCTTTTCAAGTGAGCAATCTGCCAAAATTATCAGAACTATAGAAAAGAATAAGTTCCAATCAGTTTTCTATAGAGTAATAAAAAATACATTTTAGGAAATAAAGCATGAATATTTAGTTACACTCATAGTTGTTAGAGTAAACAGGTGAGGAGTATAAAGAAAAAAAAATATGAGGAGTTAATGAAAGTCAGACTTAAATTCCACGTGTCACTGGCTGTGAAATTAAGTTTATCTTTGCTTACTGTATTCTAGGTAGATATAGAGAATAACAGCAAATTAATTACTCAAAAAGGGAGCAGTTTTTGATAGAAAAAAAAGATAGTACCCCTTTTCAAGTGAGCAATATGCCAAAATTACCAGAACTATTGAAAAGAATCAGTTCAAATCAGTTTTCTATAGAGTAAAGAAAATTAATTTAAAGGAAATAAAGCATGAACATTTTAGATACATTCATAACTTTGAAAGATCTAAGGACGGTGTAAGCGGTTGACCCTAAAAATGTCTGTGATTGGAATTCTGATGATGGGAATGTAAAATATTTTTATCAGTTTTTCTAATGAAATATCTTGTGGAAGGGATAGCATAGGGATGAACAATTATACATAATTTTTACCTGGGTGAGTGAGTGAAAAAAGTACTAAGATTAGAGATACACTGAATTTTAAAGAGCTGCAAGTCCTCCACAGCACCTGAAAGGCAGCCGGTGGTAGATCTGGGCACCTCTCAGCTGAGGAAAAGGCTTACCAGGGGTTAGGCCGAAGCCAGCATTCCTCCCCCTGAGGGTCGCCTAATCCTAGCCAAAAAGCACCTGGAAACTCTGGCACCTGGAGCGAGGGCCCTAGGAAGAT
Source organism: Microcaecilia unicolor (assembly GCF_901765095.1). Taxonomy (NCBI): domain Eukaryota; kingdom Metazoa; phylum Chordata; class Amphibia; order Gymnophiona; family Siphonopidae; genus Microcaecilia; species Microcaecilia unicolor. The sequence goes on along the minus strand of NW_021963103.1, from coordinate 101,202 downwards.
CGGGGTGGATTTGGGAGTCACCCCGGATACAGCTGTGAGGAAATGCAGAAGGGCTGCATGTCCTCCACAGCACCTGGTGGGAGCACTGGGCACCTAGAGCGGAGGCCCTGAGTGGATCGGAGTGGACCTGGGAGTCACCCCGGAGAAGGCTGTAAAGGATATGCAGATGAGCTGCAAGTCCTCCACAGACTTATTTTCAAGGTGTCAATGGCTGTGAAATTAAGTGTAACTTTGCTTACTGTATTCTATGTAGATCTAGAGAATAACAGCAAATTAATTACTCAAAAAGGGAGCACTTTCTGATAGACAGGAAAGATAGTACCCCTTTTCAAGTGAGCAATCTGCCAAAATTATCAGAACTATTGAAAAGAATAAGTTCAAATCAGTTTTCTATAGAGTAAACAAAATTAAATTAAAGGAAAAAAAGCATGAACATTTTAGATACACTCATAACTTTGAAAGATATGATGAAAGTGAAGAGAAAATATATAATAACCGTTTGCTTTTATTCTCATGACAGATCTGGGTGGACTAGTTTTCTATAGTGTAAAAAAATTAAATTTTAGGAAATAAAGGATGAATATTTTAGTTACACTCATAGTTGTTAGAGAGGTCAGCAGTATTAAGAAAAATTATATGAGTAGTACCTGAAAGTCAGACTTAAATTCCTTAAATGATTGTCAGTGAATTTAAGTGTTTCTTTGCTTACTGTATTCTAGGCAGATGTACAGAATAACAGCAAATTAATTACTCAAAAAGGGAGCACTTTCTGATAGACAGGAAAGATAGTACCCCTTTTCAGGTGAGCAATCTGCCCAAATTATCAGAACTATTGAAAAGAATAAGTTCAAATCAGTTTTCTATAGAGTAAACAAAATTAAATTAAAGGAAAAAAAGCATGAACATTTTAGATACACTCATAACTTTGAAAGATATGATGAAAGTGAAGAGAAAATATATAATAACCATTTGCTTTTATTTTCATGACAGATCTGGGTGGACTAGTTTTCCATAGTGTAAAAAAGTCAAATTTTAGGAAATAAAGGATGAATATTTAGTTACACTCATAGTTGTTAGAGAGGTCAGCAGTATTAAGAAAAATTATATGAGTAGTACCTGAAAGTCAGACTTAAATTCCTTAAATGATTGTCAGTGAATTTAAGTGTTTCTTTGCTTACTGTATTCTAGGCAGATGTAGAGAATAACAGCAAATTAATTACTCAAAAAGGGAGCACTTTCCATAGAAAAGAAAGATAGTACCCCTTTTCAAGTGAGCAATCTGCCAAAATTATCAGAACTATTGAAAGAATAAGTTCCAATCAGTTTTCTATAGAGTAAAAAAAATTAAATTTTTGTTAACCCTAGAACGCATATTGGGGGCCCTTTAGGCCCCCATGCTTACATTTTTGCTATTATCTGCAAAATTACTTCAGTTAGAATTTTGAAACTCAAGGTATTACTCAAGTATGTCATTGTTGATAATATCCAGTTGTTCATATAATTTTTGTTTCATAGGCATTATGGTGTAACAATGCTTGTTTGGTGAAAACTACATCTGTACGAATTGGGGGCCTTTTAGGCCCCCGCTGTTTTTATCATGTTCTCAGAAGTGTTTGTGTCTCAAGTTACTTTATTTGTACTCAGTAATGCTGGTGGAGGGGCCAGGGTGTGGATAATAACATGTGAGGATGTCATGTGATTTTTGGAGGGAGTGATAAGGCCATGACATCACCTCAGGTCCTCTGAACACTGAGGACAGTATACACTGTGAGCTAATTGCTGAAGGACCTGTGATAAGATAAGCTGTTGAGAGGAAATCTGTTTCATTTTCTAACATCTAGTCAGCAATGGCACAGTCTTCCTCCAAGTGTCTGACTGACCAAGAGATTGAAGCGATTATGTTTCAAAGCGATGATGAAAGTGAACTATCTTTGTCTGATGAAGAATATCTGCCACCAGCTAATCAAACATCCTCATCCAGTGATTCTTCTGATGATGAAGAAGTGAATCTAGTGGATCCTCAAGAAGTGATAAGTAGAACATCCAAAACGAATGTTTTTTGGGACAGTAATCCTACATTAGTCGGACGTACTCCAATACACAATATTGTGAGACAGGCTCAAGGAGCTGTGGGAAGTCCCAGTTACTTTACCCCTAAAGATGTATTCTGTACTTATTGTTCTGACAATATTGCAGAAGAGGTCCTATTATGTTCAAACCTAGAAGGAAGACGTATCGCTTCAGCAAAAAAATAAGTCCTGGAAAAATATCTCAAAAGAGGAACTTTATGCATATATTGGACTTTTCCTGCTGGCAGGGAGTCAAAAATCGTATGATGTCCCAATACGAGAATTATTTCTGGACCCACTTTCTGATCCACACTATAAGGCGACAATGTCAGTGGGCAGATATGAGGAAATTAGAAGGATCATTCGCTTTGATGATAAGCGAACTCGTGCAGCGAGGTTTGAAACAGACAAATTAGCCCCTATCAGTTATATCTGGAACATATTTATCAAAAATTGCACAAAACTTTACAATCCTAGTACTAATGTTACTGTAGATGAGCAACTTGTACCGTTCAGAGGACGCTGCAAATTCATACAATACATGCCCAGCTAGCCAGCCAAGTACGGTATAAAAATCTTCTGGATGTGTGATTCTGCAAATTATTATGGCATAAATGGCGTAATCTACTGTGGCAAAGAGGTTGGTGCCCAGTACAGAAGGATCTGGGGTCTGAAATAGTCAAAACTCTTGCTGTTCCAATATTCAATTCAGGTAGAAACATCACCATGGACAATTATTTCACCAATGTTGAACTAGGCAATTTTCTGCTTGCAAAAGCTATTACACTTGTTGGTACTATAAAGCAAAACAGACGAGAAATTCCAGCAGCACTCAAACACAATCGTCAGCGAGCACTTTATGAGAGTGTCTTTGGATTCAATAACAAAGCGACTTTGGTATCTTACAAAGCAAAGAAGGAGAAATCTGTAATTTTACTCAGTACCATGCATCACGATTGCAGTGTTGGCAGCAATAACCAAAAATTGAAACCAGAAATCATCCTGCATTACAATGCAACAAAAGGAGGTGTAGATAAAATGGATGAGATGGTGGGAGAAGATTCGTGTAAGAGGCAAACAAAACGATGGCCTGTAGTACTATTTTCAAATATGCTTGATGTAGCAGCCCTAAATTCATTCATTATTTATACAGAAACTCATCCTGAATTTCATGCACAGAGGAAGGACAGGAGACGCTTATTCTTGAAGGACCTTTCTCATGAACTTGTAATACCTCACATGATAGAGCGAAGCGACTTGAAATGCTTGCCAAAGAAAACTAAAGAAGCAATGAAACGGTGTGGCGTACAGTTTCAGATTACTCCAGAGCCAGGAGAAAGAAAACGAAAGCGTTGTTTCATGTGTCCAAGAAACATAGAGAGGAAAACTGAGCGATATTGTTCCACTTGTAAGGAAACTGTTTGCAAAGAACACTCTTCTGAAAAAATAACATGTCAGAATTGTTTGGAAGACTAATATAATAGAAAAGAAAGTTAGAATAAAAATGTAGCTGCAGCTAGTTTGCTATAGATTTCTATGCATTTTTGTGTGTTTTCATGTCTTTGCGTGAAATTTGGGAAAAAAAAGATTTTTTGGTGTTTTCTGTGAAAATTTATAATTAAAATGTTGTCCACTATTCATATTTTATTGAGCAATTTTGAAATAAACTTGTGAAAGTTATTTAAGTGTGTTTTTCTACATTATGTGCATGGGGGCCTAAAAGGCCCCAATGACGTTAATATGTATATTTTTAACGTCATGCGTTCTAGGGTTAATAAAGCATGAATATTTTAGTTACAGTCATAGTAGTTAGAGTAAACAGGTCAGCAGTATTAAGAAAAAAATATATGAGCACTTAATGAAAGTCAGACTTGGCTGTGAAATTAAGTGTATCTTTGCTTACTGTATTCTACGTAGATATAGGGAATAACAGCAAATAAATTACTCAAAAAGGGAGCACTTTCTGATAGAAAAAAAAGATTGTACCCCTTTTAAAGTGAGCAATCTGCCAAAATTACTACAACTATTGAAAAGAATAAGTTCAAATCAGTTATCTATAAAGAAAAATAAAATTAAATTAAAGAAAATAAAGCATGAATATTTAGTTACACTCATTGTAGTTAGAGTAAACAGGTCAGCAGTATTAAGAAAAAATTATATGAGTAGTTCCTGAAAGTCAGACTTAAATTCCTTAAATGACTGTCAGTGAATTTATGTGATTCCTTGCTTACTGTATTCTAGGCAGATGTAGAGAATAACAGCAAATTAATTACTCAAAAAGGGAGCACTTTCTGATAGAAAAGCAAGATAGTACCCCCTTTCAAGTGAGCAATCTGCCAAAAATATTAGAACTATTGAAAAGAATAAGTTCAAATCAGTTATCTATAAAGAAAAATTAAATTAAATTAAAGAAAATAAAGAATGAATATTTAGTTACACTCATAGTTGTTAGAGTAAACAGGTCAGCAACAGTGGCGTAGCTACGTGGGGCCTGAGGGGGCCCGGGCCCCCGCAGATTCGCCCCTGGCCCCCTGCCGACAACCCCCCTCCCGCCACCAACCCTCCCCCACCATCGCCGCCAGCCCCGCTACCGCATGATTTACCTTGATTGCTGGCGGGGATGCCCAAACCCCGCCAGCCAAGAGTGTTCTTCAGCACTGGAGTTAGTAAACTCCGGCGCCTTCATTCAAGAAAGTTCGTCTGAAGGATCAGCTGGTTTTGATGCCTTACGTCCTGCACCGTGCATGTAGCCCCGTGCAGGACGTAAATGCGTCAAAACCAGCTGATCCTTCAGACGAACTTCCTTGAATGAAGGCGCCGGAGTTTACTAACTCCAGCGCTGAAGAACACACTTGGCTGGCGGGGTTTGGGCATCCCCGCCAGCAATCAAGGTAAATCATGCGGTAGCGGGGCTGGCGGCGATGGTGGGGGAGGGTTGGTGGGGGGAGGGGGGGTAGTTTAAGAGTGTCGGCGCGATCGAGCAGGGGAGGCGGCTTAACAGTGCCCCCCACATCTCAGGCTCTGGCCCCCCCTCCTGGCAAGGTCTGGCTACGCCCCTGGTCAGCAGTATTAAGAAAGAAATATATGAGCAGTTAATGAAAGTCAGACTTATTTTCCTGGTGTCACTGGCTGTGAAATTAAGTGTTTCTTTGCTTACTGTACTCTAGGTAGATATAGAGAATAACAGCAAATTAATTACTCAAAAAGGGAGCACTTTCTGATAGAAAAGCAAGATAGTACCCCTTTTCAAGTGAGCAATCTGCCAAAATTATCAGAACTATTGAAAGAATAAGTTCCAATCAGTTTTCTATAGAGTAAAAAAAATTAAATTTTTGTTAATAAAGCATGAATATTTTAGTTACACTCATAGTAGTTAGAGTAAACAGGTCAGCAGTATTAAGAAAAAATTATATGAGTAGTTCCTGAAAGTCAGACTTAAATTCCTTAAATGACTGTCAGTGAATTTATGTGATTCCTTGCTTACTATATTCTAGGCAGATGTAGAGAATAACAGCAAATTAATTACTCAAAAAGGGAGCACTTTCTGATAGAAAAGCAAGATAGTACCCCCTTTCAAGTGAGCAATCTGCCAAAAATATTAGAACTATTGAAAAGAATAAGTTCAAATCAGTTATCTATAAAGATAAATAAAATTAAATTAAAGAAAATAAAGCATGAATATTTAGTTACACTGATAAATGTTAGAGTAAACAGGTCAGCAGTATTAAGAAAAAATATATGAGGAGTTAAAGAAAGTCAGACGTCTTTTCCTGGTGTCAATGGCTGTGAAATTAAGTGTATCTTTGCTTACTGTATTCTAGGTAGATATAGAGAATAACAGCAAATTAATTACTCAAAAAGGGAGCACTTTCTGATAGAAAAGCAAGATAGTACCCCCTTTCAAGTGAGCAATCTGCCAAAATATTAGAACTATTGAAAAGAATAAGTTAAAATTAATTTTCTATAGAGTAAAAAAAAATAAATTTTAGGAAATAAAGCATGAATATTTTAGTTACACTCATAGTTGTTAGAGTAAACAGGTGAGCAGTATAAAGAAAAAAAACTTGAGGAGTTAATGAAAGTTAGACTTATTTTCCTGGTGTCACTGGCTGTGAAATTAAGTGTTTCTTTGCTTACTGTATTCTAGGTAGATATAGAGAATAACAGCAAATTAATTACTCAAAAAGGGAGCACTTTCTGATAGAAAAGCAAGATAGTACCCCTTTTCAAGTGAGCAATCTGCTAAAAATATCAGAACTATTGAAAAGAATAAGTTCAAATCAGTTTTCTATAGAGTAAAAAAAATAAATTTTAGGAAATAAAGCATGAATATTTAGTTACACTCATAATTGTTAGAGTAAACAGGTGAGCAGTATTAAGAAAAAATATATGAGGAGTTAAAGAAAGTCAGACGTCTTTTCCTGGTGTCAATGGCTGTGAAATTAAGTGTTTCTTTGCTTACTGTATTCTACGTGGATAGAGAATAACAGCAAATTAATTACTCAAAAAGGGGGCACTTTCTGGTAGAAAAGCTAGATAGTACCCCTTTTCAAGTGAGCAATCTGCCAAAATTATCAGAAGTATTGAAAGAATAAGTTCCAATCAGTTTTCTATAGAGTAAAAAAAATTAAATTTTTGTTAAAAAAGCATGAATATTTTAGTTACAGTCATAGTTAGAGTAAACAGGTCAGCAGTATTAAGTAAAAAATATATGAGCACTTAATGAAAGTCAGAGTTGGCTGTGAAATTAAGTGTGTCTTTGCTTACTGTATTCTACGTAGATATAGGGAATAACAGCAAATAAATTACTCAAAAAGGGAGCACTTTCTGATAGAAAAAAAAAAGATTGTACCCCTTTTAAAGTGAGCAATCTGCCAAAATTACTACAACTATTGAAAAGAATAAGTTCAAATCAGTTATCTATAAAGAAAAATAAAATTAAATTAAAGAAAATAAAGCATGAATATTTAGTTACACTCATAGTAGTTAGAGTAAACAGGTCAGCAGTATTAAGAAAAAATTATATGAGTAGTTCCTGAAAGTCAGACTTAAATTCCTTAAATGACTGTCAGTGAATTTATGTGATTCCTTGCTTACTGTATTCTAGGCAGATGTAGAGAATAGCAGCAAATTAAATACTCAAAAAGGGTGCACTTTCCAATAGAAAAGAAAGATAGTACCCCTTTTCAAGTGAGCAATCTGCCAAAAATATCAGAACTATTGAAAAGAATAAGTTCAAATCAGTTTTCTATAGAGTAAAAAAAATAAATTTTAGGAAATAAAGCATGAATATTTAGTTACACTCATAGTTGTTAGAGTAAACAGGTGAGCAGTATAAAGAAAAAAAATATGAGGAGTTAAAGAAAGTCAGACTTATTTTCCTGGTGTCAATGGCTGTGAAATTAAGTGTATCTTAGCTTACTGTATTCTATGTAGATATAGAGAATAACAGCAAATTAATTACTCAAAAAGGGAGCACATTCTGATAGAAATGTAAGATAGTACTCCTTTTCAAGTGATCAATCTGCCAAAATTATAAAATTAAAGTCAGACTTCTTTTCCTGTTGTCAATGGCTGTGAAATTAAGTGTATCTTTGCTTACTGTATTCTAGATAGATATAGAGAATAACAGCAAATTAATTACTCAAAAAGGGAGCACTTTCTGATAGAAAAGCAAGATAGTACCCCTTTTCAAGTGAGCAATCTGCCAAAATTATTAGAACTATTGAAAAGAATAAGTTCAAATCAGTTTTCTATAAAGAAAAAATTAAATGAAAGAAAATAAAGCATGAACATTTTAGTTACACTCATACTTGTTAGAGTAAACAGGTCAGCAGAATTAAGAAAAAATTATATGAGTAGTTCCTGAAAGTCAGACTTAAATTCCTTAAATGACTATCAGTGAATTTTATGTGTTTCTTTGCTTACTGTATTCTAGGCAGATGTAGAGAATAACAGCAAATTAATTACTCAAAAAGGGAGCACTTTCTGATAGAAAAGCAAGATAGTACCCTTTTCAAGTGTGCAATCTGCCAAAATTATTAGAACTATTGAAAAGAATAAGTTCAAATCAGTTATCTATAAAGAAAATAAAATTAAATTAAAGAAAATAAAGTATGAACATTTTAGTTACACTCATACTTGTTAGAGTAAACAGGTCAGCAGTATTAAGAAAAAATTATGTGAGTAGTTTTTGAAAGTCAGACTTAAATTCCTTGAATGACAGTCAGTGAATTTCTTTACTTACTGTATTCTAGGCAGATGCAGAGAATAATAGCAAATTAATTACTCAAAAAGGGTGCACTTTACGATAGAAAAGAAAGATAGTACCCCTTTTCAAGTGAGCAATCTGCCAAAATTATTAGAAATATGGAAAAGAATAAGTTCAATTCAGTTTTTTATAGAGTAAAAAAAAATAAATTTTAGGAAATAAAGCATAAATATTTAGTTACATTCATAGTTGTTAGAGTAAACAGGTGAGCAGTATAAAGAAAAAATTATATGAGTAGTTCCTGAAAGTCAGACTTAAATTCCTTAAATGACTATCAGTGAATTTAAGTGTTTCTTTGCTTACTGTATTCTGGGCAGATGTAGAGAATAACAGCAAATTAATTACTCAAAAAGGGAGTACTTTCTGATAGAAAAGCAAGATAGTACCCTTTTCAAGTGTGCAATCTGCCAAAATTATTAGAACTATTGAAAAGAAGAAGTTCAAATCAGTTTTCTATAAAGAAAAATTAATTTAAATTAAAGAAAATAAAGCATGAACATTTTAGTTACTCATAACTTTGAAAGATATGATGAAAATGATGAGAAAATATATAGCTAGATAAATACATACATAGATACAGCTATTTCAACATATAACCAAATCAGAAATTCATTGTCTATATACCATGTTGCAGTCTTTAAATGATACACCCACAAAGGAGGCACTTTCTGGAATTCACAGAAAGAGTGTACCTCTTTGTCAGGTTAACCGTGTGCTCTTATTCTCAAGACAGACTTCAAAAACAAAAAACTAAGGTGGGCGGTTATCTAAAATGAGAAATATCAAGCAAACTAAATTTGTTCAAGTCCTCCACAGCACATGGTGGGAGAGCTGGGCACCTAGGGCGGAGGCCCTGAGTGGATCGGGGTGGACCTGGGCATCACCCCGGATATAGCTGTGAGGAAATGCAGAAGGGCTGCTAGTCCTCCACAGTATCTGGTGGGAGCACTGGGCACCTAGAGCAGAGGCCCTGAGTGGATCGGAGTGGACCTGGGAGTCACCCCGGAGAAGGCTGTAAAGGATATGCAGATGAGCTGCAAGTCCTCCACAGCACCTGAAAGTCCTCCGGTGGTAGATCTGGGCACCTCTCAGCTGAGGAAAAGGCTTACCAGGGGTTAGGCCGAAGCCAGCATTCCTCCCCCTGAGGGTCGACTAATCCTAGCCAAAAAGCACCTGGAAACTCTGGCACCTGGAGCGAGGGCCCTAGGAAGATCAGGGTGGACCTGGGAGTCACCCCGGATACAGCTGTGAGGAAATGCAGAAGGGCTGCAAGTCCTCCACAGCACCTGGTGGGAGCGCTGGGCACCTAGAGCGGAGGCCCTGGGTGGATCAGAGAAGTCCTGGGAGTCACCCCGGGAGACGACTGTAAAGGATATGCAGATGACCTGCAAGTCCTCCACAGCACCAGAAAGGCAGCCGGGTGTAGAGCTGGGCACCTCTCAGCTGAGGAAAAGGCTTACCAGGGGTTAGGCCAAAGCCAGCATTCCTCCCCCTGAGGGTCGCCTAATCCTAGCCAAAAAGCACCTGGAAACTCTGGCACCTGGAGCGAGGGCCCTAGAGAGATCGGGGTGGATTTGGGAGTCACCCCGGATACAGCTGTGAGGAAATGCAGAAGGGCTGCAAGTCGTCCACAGCACCTGGTGGGAGCGCTGGGCACCTAGAGCGGAGGCCCTGAGTGGATCGGAGTGGACCTGGGAGTCACCCCGGAGAAGGCTGTAAAGGATATGCAGATGAGCTGCAAGTCCTCTACAGACTTATTTTCCAGGTGTCAATGGCTGTGAAATTAAGTGTATCTTTGCTTACTGTATTCTATGTAGATATAGAGAATAACAGCAAATTAATTACTCAAAAAGGGAGCACTTTCTAATAGAAAAAAAAGATAGTACCCCTTTTCAAGTGAGCAATCTGCCAAAATTATCAGAACTATAGAAAAGAATAAGTTCCAATCAGTTTTCTATAGAGTAAAAAAAATTAAATTTTAGTTAATAAAGCATGAATATTTTAGCTACAGTCATGGTTAGAGTAAACAGGTCAGCAATATTAAGAAAAAAATATATGAGCACTTAATGAAAGTCAGACTTATTTTCCTGGTGTCACTGGCTGTGAAATTAAGTGTTTCTTTGCTTACTGTATTCTACATGGATAGAGAATAACAGCAAATTAATTACTCAAAAAGGGGGCACTTTCTGATAGAAAAGCTAGATAGTACCCCTTTTCAAGTGAGCAATCTGCCAAAATTATCAGAACTATAGAAAAGAATAAGTTCCAATCAGTTTTCTATAGAGTAATAAAAAATACATTTTAGGAAATAAAGCATGAATATTTAGTTACACTCATAGTTGTTAGAGTAAACAGGTGAGGAGTATAAAGAAAAAAAAATATGAGGAGTTAATGAAAGTCAGACTTAAATTCCACGTGTCACTGGCTGTGAAATTAAGTTTATCTTTGCTTACTGTATTCTAGGTAGATATAGAGAATAACAGCAAATTAATTACTCAAAAAGGGAGCAGTTTTTGATAGAAAAAAAAGATAGTACCCCTTTTCAAGTGAGCAATATGCCAAAATTACCAGAACTATTGAAAAGAATCAGTTCAAATCAGTTTTCTATAGAGTAAAGAAAATTAATTTAAAGGAAATAAAGCATGAACATTTTAGATACATTCATAACTTTGAAAGATCTAAGGACGGTGTAAGCGGTTGACCCTAAAAATGTCTGTGATTGGAATTCTGATGATGGGAATGTAAAATATTTTTATCAGTTTTTCTAATGAAATATCTTGTGGAAGGGATAGCATAGGGATGAACAATTATACATAATTTTTACCTGGGTGAGTGAGTGAAAAAAGTACTAAGATTAGAGATACACTGAATTTTAAAGAGCTGCAAGTCCTCCACAGCACCTGAAAGGCAGCCGGTGGTAGATCTGGGCACCTCTCAGCTGAGGAAAAGGCTTACCAGGGGTTAGGCCGAAGCCAGCATTCCTCCCCCTGAGGGTCGCCTAATCCTAGCCAAAAAGCACCTGGAAACTCTGGCACCTGGAGCGAGGGCCCTAGGAAGATCGGGGTGGATTTGGGAGTCACCCCGGATACAGCTGTGAGGAAATGCAGAAGGGCTGCATGTCCTCCACAGCACCTGGTGGGAGCACTGGGCACCTAGAGCGGAGGCCCTGAGTGGATCGGAGTGGACCTGGGAGTCACCCCGGAGAAGGCTGTAAAGGATATGCAGATGAGCTGCAAGTCCTCCACAGACTTATTTTCAAGGTGTCAATGGCTGTGAAATTAAGTGTAACTTTGCTTACTGTATTCTATGTAGATCTAGAGAATAACAGCAAATTAATTACTCAAAAAGGGAGCACTTTCTGATAGACAGGAAAGATAGTACCCCTTTTCAAGTGAGCAATCTGCCAAAATTATCAGAACTATTGAAAAGAATAAGTTCAAATCAGTTTTCTATAGAGTAAACAAAATTAAATTAAAGGAAAAAAAGCATGAACATTTTAGATACACTCATAACTTTGAAAGATATGATGAAAGTGAAGAGAAAATATATAATAACCGTTTGCTTTTATTCTCATGACAGATCTGGGTGGACTAGTTTTCTATAGTGTAAAAAAATTAAATTTTAGGAAATAAAGGATGAATATTTTAGTTACACTCATAGTTGTTAGAGAGGTCAGCAGTATTAAGAAAAATTATATGAGTAGTACCTGAAAGTCAGACTTAAATTCCTTAAATGATTGTCAGTGAATTTAAGTGTTTCTTTGCTTACTGTATTCTAGGCAGATGTACAGAATAACAGCAAATTAATTACTCAAAAAGGGAGCACTTTCTGATAGAAAAGCAAGATAGTACCCTTTTTCAAGTGAGCAATCTGCCAAAATTATTAGAACTATTGAAAAGAATAAGTTCAAATTAGTTTTCTATAAAGAAAAATTAATTTAAAGAAAATAAAGCATGAACATTTTAGTTTCTCATAACTTTGAAAGATATGATGAAAATGATGAGAAAATATGTAAGCTAGATAAATACATACATAGATACAGCTATTTCAACATATAACCAAATCAGAAATTCATTCTCTATATACCATGTTGCAGTCTTTAAATGATACACCCACAAAGGAGGAACTTTCTGGAATTCACAGAAAGATTGTACCTCTTTGTCAGGTTAACCGTGTGCTCTTATTCTCAAGACAGACTTCACAAACAAAAAACTAAGGTGGCCGGTTATCTAAAATGAGAAATATCAAGCAAACTAAATTTGTTCAAGTCCTCCACAGCACCTGGAGGGATAGCTGGGCACCTAGGGCGGAGGCCCTGAGTGGATCGGGGTGGACCTGGGCATCACCCCGGATATAGCTGTGAGGAAATGCAGAAGGGCTGCTAGTCCTCCACAGTGCCTGGTGGGAGCACTGGGCACCTAGAGCAGAGGCCCTGAGTGGATCGGAGTGGACCTGGGAGTCATCCCGGAGAAGGCTGTAAAGGATATGCAGATGAGCTGCAAGTCCTCCACAGACTTATTTTCCAGGTGTCAATGGCTGTGAAATTAAGTGTATCTTTGCTTACTGTATTCTATGTAGATATAGAGAATAACAGCAAATTAATTACTCAAAAAGGGAGCACTTTCTAATAGAAAAAAAAGTACCCCTTTTCAAGTGAGCAATCTGCCAAAATTATTAGAACTATTGAAAAGAATAAGTTCAAATCAGTTTTCTGTAGAGTAAAAAAATAAATTTTAGGAAATAAAGCATGAATAGTTGTTAGAGTAAACAGGTCAGCAGTACTAAGAAAAAATTATATAAAGAGTTCCTGAAATTCAGACTTCAATACCTTAAGATACGGTGAACTTATTTCTTTGCTTACTGTATTTCAGCTAGATTTAGAGAATAACAGCAAATCAGTTACTCAAAAAGGGTGCACTTTCCAATAGAAAAAAAAAGATAGTACCCCTTTTCAAGTGAGCAATCTGCCAAAATTATCAGAACTATTGAAAAGAATAAGTTCAAATCAGTTATCTATAGAGCAAAGAAAATTAATTTAAAAGAAATAAAGCATGAACATTTTAGTCACACTCATAACTTTGAAAGATCTGAGGACGGTGTTAGCGGTTGTCCCTATAAATGTCTGTGATTGGAATTCTGATAAAGGGAATGTAAAATATTTTTATCAGTTTTTCTAATGAATTATCTTGTGGAAGGGATAGCATAGGGATGAACAATTATACATTATTGTTACCTGGGTGAGTTAGTGCAAAAAAGTACTAAGATTAGAGATAGACTGAATTTTAAGAGCTATTGTATTAGGTAAATGGTAGGGTTTTCCTTCTTTTCATTTATTAAAGCTTAGTGTAGTAGGTATTCAGGTTCTGGGTTCCTGCTTCCAGGCAAAAATTTAAAAAACTACTGAGGTGGTGGAACAAAACAGGAGGAGCGACGCCAGAATAACAAGTGCACCAATGTCAAGAAAGACCAAAGGTTTTGCATGCAAGAAAGTTCAGCAAAATACCGCTAAGTACACGCATCACAGTCTACAACTGTTCAGGGACACTACATTTAGAATTATATATTTACCTGGAAATTGATGCGTTTGCTCATTTTACTGTAATCTAGGCAGATGTAGAGAATAACAGCAAATTAATCACTCAAAAAGGGAGCACTTTCTGATAGAAAAGCAAGATAGTACCCTTTTCAAGTGTGCAATCTGCCAAAATTATTAGAACTATTGAAAAGAATAAGTTCAAATCAGTTTTCTCTAAAGAAAAATTAATTTAAATTAAAGAAAATTAAGCATGAACATTTCAGTTTCTCACAACTTTGAAAGATATGATGAAAATGATGAGAAAATATGTAAGCTAGATAAATACATACATAGATACAGATATTTCAACATATAACCAAAACAAAAATTCATTCTCTATATACCATGTTGCAGTCTTTAAATGATACACCCACAAAGGAGGCACTTTCTGGAATTCACAGAAAGAGTATACCTCTTTGTCAAGTTAACCGTGTGCTCTTATTCTCAAGACAGACTTCACAAACAAAAAACTAAGGTGGCCGGTTATCTAAAATGAGAAATATCAAGAAAACTAAATTTGTTCAAGTCCTCCACAGCACCTGGTGGGAGAGCTGGGCACATAGGGCGGAGGCCCTGAGTTGATAGGAGTGGACCTGGGCATCACCACAGATATAGCTGTGAGGAAATGCAGAAGGGCTGCTAGTCCTCCATAGTACCTGGTGGGAGCACTAGGCACCTAGATCAGAGGCCCTGAGTGGATCAGAGTGGACCTGGGAGTCATCCCGGAGAAGGCTGTAAAGGATATGCAGATGAGCTGCAAGTCCTCCACAGCACCTGAAAGGCAGCCGGTGGTAGAGCTGGGCACCTCTCAGCTGAGGAAAAGGCTTACCAGGGGTTAAGCCGAAACCAGCATTCCTCCCCCTGAGGGTCGACTAATCCTAGCCAAAAAGCACCTGGAAACTCTGGCACCTGGAGCGAGGGCCCTAGGAAGATCAGGGTGGACCTGGGAGTCACCCCGGATACAGCCGTGAGGAAATGCAGAAGGGCTGCAAGTCCTCCACAGCACCTGGTGGGAGGAGCGCTGGGCACCTAGAGCGGAGGCCCTGGGTGGATCGGAGAAGTCCTGGGAGTCACCCCGGAGAAGACTGTAAAGGATATGCAGATGAACTGCAAGTCCTCCACAGCACCAAACAGGCATCCGGGTGTAGAGCTGGGCACCTCTCAGCTGAGGAAAAGGCTTACCAGGGGTTAGGCCGAAGCCAGCATTCCTCCCCCTGAGGGTTGACTAATCCTAGCCAAAAAGCACCGGGAAACTCTGGCACCTGGAGCGAGGGCCCTAGGAAGATCAGGGTGGACCTGGGAGTCACCCCGGATACAGCTGTGAGGAAATGCAGAAGGGCTGCTAGTCCTCCACAGTACCTGGTGGGAGCACTGGGCACCTAGAGCAGAGGCCCTGAGTGGATCGGAGTGGACCTGGGAGTCACCCCGGAGAAGGCTGTAAAGGATATGCAGATGACCTGCAAGTCCTCCACAGCACCAGAAAGGGAGCCGAGTGTAGAGCTGGGCACCTCTCAGCTGAGGAAAAGGCTTACCAGGGGTTAGGCCAAAGCCAGCATTCCTCCCCCTGAGGGTCGACTAATCCTAGCCAAAAAGCACCTGGAAACTCTGGCACCTGGAGCGAGGGCCCTAGAAAGATCAGGGTGGACTGGGAGTCACCCCGGATACAGCTGTGAGGAAGTGCAGAAGGGCTGCAAGTTCTCCACAGCACCTGGTGGGAGCTTTGGGCACCTAGAGCGGAGGCCCTGAGTGGATCGGAGTGGACCTGGGAGTCACCCCGGAGAAGGCTGTAAAGGATATGCAGATGAGCTGCAAGTCCTCCACAGACTTATTTTCCAGGTGTCAATGGCTGTGAAATTAAGTGTATCTTTGCTTACTGTATTCTATGTAGATATAGAGAATAACAGCAAATTAATTACTCAAAAAGGGAGCACTTTCTAATAGAAAAAAAAGATAGTACCCCTTTTCAAGTGAGCAATCTGCCAATATTATTAGAACTATTGAAAATAATAAGTTCAAATCAGTTTTCTGTAGAGTAAAAAAATAAATTTTAGGAAATAAAGCATGAATAGTTGTTAGAGTAAACAGGTCAGCAGTACTAAGAAAAAATTATATAAAGAGTTCCTGAAATTCAGACTTCAATTCCTTAAGAGACGGTGAACTTATTTCTTTGCTTACTGTATTTCAGCTAGATATAGAGAATAACAGCAAATCAATTACTCAAAAAGGGTGCACTTTCCAATAGAAAAAAAAAGATAGTACCCCTTTTCAAGTGAGCAATCTGCCAAAATTATCAGAACTATTGAAAAGAATAAGTTCAAATCAGTTATCTATAGAGCAAAGAAAATTAATTTAAAAGAAATAAAGCATGAACATTTTAGTCACACTCATAACTTTGAAAGATCTGAGGACGGTGTTAGCGGTTGTCCCTATAAATGTCTGTGATTGGAATTCTGATAAAGGGAATGTAAAATATTTTTATCAGTTTTTCTAATGAATTATCTTGTGGAAGGGATAGCATAGGGATGAACAATTATACATTATTGTTACCTGGGTGAGTTAGTGCAAAAAAGTACTAAGATTAGAGATAGACTGAATTTTAAGAGCTGTTGTATTAGGTAAATGGTAGGGTTTTCCTTCTTTTCATTTATTAAAGCTTAGTGTAGTAGGTATTCAGGTTCTGGGTTCCTGCTTCCTGGCAAAAATTTAAAAAACTACTGAGGTGGTTGAACAAAACAGGAGGGCGATACCAGAATAACAAGTGCACCAATGTCAAGAAAGACCAAAGGTTTTGCATGCAAGAAAGTTCAGCAAAATACAGCTAAGTACATGCATCACAGTCTACAACTGTTCAGGGACACTATATTTAGAATTATATATTTACCTGGAAATTGATGCGTTTGCTCATTATAAAGTGGGGAAATTTGATCCCTGAAAAAGAAAAGTGACACAAAGAATCAATTCTTTGATGGGATTATTAGTTGAAATAAATTCTAAGTAACAACATAATTTAGCAGCATTTATACTTATCTGATAGATTTTGATGAAGGCTTGGATAAATGAAGATTAGTAGTTGGAGGTAGACATGTTGTCTACAATTTAAAGGAAAAGTTGCAGTTTACATTTGCTTATTCTTATAATACAATATAAAACTGTTTGCATTTTGGAATTTGTATTTATATATGATTGAACATATAAATATTACGTTTTAAATACAGCTGTTTATTAAAAGAGAAACTATTTATTGCAAGTATTTAAAGAACCCATCTGGTGCAATAAATTATTTCAATTTAATTCATTATTTAGTGTGCAACATTGTTATTATTACAATTCTGAACATCAAGGGAAATTCGACTAACATTCAAAGTTGCACACTCTATAGTTAAAAGAATTTCTAAATTTTTCTGTAAAACTTCACAATGGTGAGTGTGGGCGTGGGGAACCCCTGAACCGTGATCGGAACATCCAATCACCCTATTTGCACCTCATCATTTGTAGGAGTTGTACATTACACTCATAGTTGTAAGAATAAACAGATCAGTAGTATTAAGAAAAAATTATATGAGGAGTACCTGAAAGTCAGTCTTAAATTCCTTAAGAGTCCGTCTTTGAATTTAAGTGCTTCTCTGCTTAATGTATTCTAGGTAGATCTAGAGAATAACAGCTGTGAGGAAATGCAGAAGGGCTGCTAGTCCTCCACAGTACCTGGTGGGAGCACTGGG
This sequence comes from Microcaecilia unicolor, assembly GCF_901765095.1. Classification (NCBI taxonomy): domain Eukaryota; kingdom Metazoa; phylum Chordata; class Amphibia; order Gymnophiona; family Siphonopidae; genus Microcaecilia; species Microcaecilia unicolor. The sequence goes on along the minus strand of NW_021963103.1, from coordinate 83,568 downwards.
CACCTAGAGCAGAGGCCCTGAGTGGATCGGAGTGGACCTGGGAGTCACCCCGGAGAAGGCTGTAAAGGATATGCAGATGAGCTGCAAGTCCTCCACAGCACCTGAAAGGCAGCCGGTGGTAGAGCTGGGCACCTCTCAGCTAAGGAAAAGGCTTACCAGGGGTTAGGTCGAAGCCAGCATTCCTCCCCCTGAGGGTCGACTAATCCTAGCCAAAAAGCACCTGGAAACTCTGGCACCTGGAGTGAGGGCCCTAGGAAGATCAGGGTGGACCTGGGAGTCACCCCGGATACAGCTGTGAGGAAATGCAGAAGGACTGCAAGTCCTCCACAGCACCTGGTGGGAGGAGCGCTGGGCACCTAGAGCGGAGGCCCTGAGTGGATCAGAGAAGTCCTGGGAGTCACCCCGGAGAAGACTGTAAAGGATATGCAGATGACCTGCATGTCCTCCACAGCACCAGAAAGGCAGCCGGGTGTAGAGCTGGGCACCTCTCAGCTGAGGAAAAGGCTTACCAGGGGTTAGGCCAAAGCCAGCATTCCTCCCCCTGAGGGTCGCCTAATCCTAGCCAAAAAGCACCTGGAAACTCTGGCACCTGGAGCGAGGGCCTTAGGAAGATCGGGGTGGATTTGGGAGTCACCCCGGATACAGCTGTGAGGAAATGCAGAAGGGCTGCAAGTCCTCCACAGCACCTGGTGGGAGCGCTGGGCACCTAGAGCGGAGGCCCTGAGTGGATCGGAGTGGACCTGGGAGTCACCCTGGAGAAGGCGGTAAAGGATATGCAGATGAGCTGCAAGTCCTCCACAGACTTATTTTCCAGGTGTCAATGGCTGTGAAATTAAGTGTATCTTTGCTTACTGTATTCTATGTAGATATAGAGAATAACAGCAAATTAATTACTCAAAAAGGGAGCACTTTCTAATAGAAAAAAAAGATAGTACCCCTTTTCAAGTGAGCAATCTGCCAAAATTATTAGAACTATTGAAAAGAATAAGTTCAAATCAGTTTTCTGTAGAGTAAAAAAATAAATTTTAGGAAATAAAGCATGAATAGTTGTTAGAGTAAACAGGTCAGCAGTACTAAGAAAAAATTATATAAAGAGTTCCTGAAATTCAGACTTCAATTCCTTAAGAGACGGTGAACTTATTTCTTTGCTTACTGTATTTCAGCTAGATATAGAGAATAACAGCAAATCAATTACTCAAAAAGGGTGCACTTTCCAATAGAAAAAAAAAGATAGTACCCCTTTTCAAGTGAGCAATCTGCCAAAATTATCAGAACTATTGAAAAGAATAAGTTCAAATCAGTTATCTATAGAGCAAAGAAAATTAATTTAAAAGAAATAAAGCATGAACATTTTAATCACACTCATAACTTTGAAAGATCTGAGGACGGTGTTAGCGGTTGTCCCTATAAATGTCTGTGATTGGAATTCTGATAAAGGGAATGTAAAATATTTTTATCAGTTTTTCTAATGAATTATCTTGTGGAAGGGATAGCATAGGGATGAACAATTATACATTATTGTTACCTGGGTGAGTTAGTGCAAAAAAGTACTAAGATTAGAGATAGACTGAATTTTAAGAGCTGTTGTATTAGGTAAATGGTAGGGTTTTCCTTCTTTTCATTTATTAAAGCTTAGTGTAGTAGGTATTCAGGTTCTGGGTTCCTGCTTCCTGGCAAAAATTTAAAAAACTACTGAGGTGGTTGAACAAAACAGGAGGGCGATACCAGAATAACAAGTGCACCAATGTCAAGAAAGACCAAAGGTTTTGCATGCAAGAAAGTTCAGCAAAATACAGCTAAGTACATGCATCACAGTCTACAACTGTTCAGGGACACTACATTTAGAATTATATATTTACCTGGAAATTGATGCGTTTGCTCATTTTAAAGTGGGGAAGTTTGATCCCTGAAAAAGAAAAGTGACACAAAGAATCAATTCTTTGATGGGATTATTAGTTGAAATAAATTCTAAGTAACAACATAATTAAGCAGCATTTATACTTATCTGATAGATTTTGATGAAGGCTTGGATAAATGAAGATTAGTAGTTGGAGATAGACATGTTGTCTACAATTTAAAGGAAAAGTTGCAGTTTACATTTGCTTATTCTTATAATACAATATAAAACTGTTTGCATTTTGGAATTTGTATTTATATATGATTGAACATATAAATATTACGTTTTAAATACAGCTGTTTATTAAAAGAGAAACTATTTATTGCAAGTATTTAAAGAACCCATCTGGTGCAATAAATTATTTCAATTTAATTCATTATTTAGTGTGCAACATTGTTATTATTACAATTCTGAACATCAAGGGAAATTCGACTAACATTCAAAGTTGCACACTCTATAGTTAAAAGAATTTCTAAATTTTTCTGTAAAACTTCACAATGGTGAGTGTGGGCGTGGGGAACCCCTGAACCGTGATCGGAACATCCAATCACCCTATTTGCACCTCATCATTTGTAGGAGTTGTACATTACACTCATAGTTGTTAGAATAAACAGATCAGTAGTATTAAGAAAAAATTATATGAGGAGTACCTGAAAGTCAGTCTTAATTCCTTAAGAGTCCGTCTTTGAATTTAAGTGCTTCTCTGCTTAATGTATTCTAGGTAGATCTAGAGGAAATGCAGAAGGGCTGCTAGTCCTCCACAGTACCTGGTGGGAGCGCTGGGAACCTAGAGCAGAGGCCCTGAGTGGATCGGAGTGGACCTGGGAGTCACCGCGGAGAAGGCTGTAAAGGATATGCAGATGAGCTGCAAGTCCTCCACAGCACCTGAAAGGCAGCCGGTGGTAGAGCTGGGCACCTCTCAGCTAAGGAAAAGGCTTACCAGGGGTTAGGTCGAAGCCAGCATTCCTCCCCCTGAGGGTCGACTAATCCTAGCCAAAAAGCACCTGGAAACTCTGGCACCTGGAGCGAGGGCCCTAGGAAGATCAGGGTGGACCTGGGAGTCACCCTGGATACAGCTGTGAGGAAATGCAGAAGGACTGCAAGTCCTCCACAGCACCTGGTGGGAGGAGCGCTGGGCACCTAGAGCGGAGGCCCTGGGTGGATCAGAGAAGTCCTGGGAGTCACCCCGGAGAAGACTGTAAAGGATATGCAGATGACCTGCAAGTCCTCCACAGCACCAGAAAGGCAGCCGGGTGTAGAGCTGGGCACCTCTCAGCTGAGGAAAAGGCTTACCAGGGGTTAGGCCAAAGCCAGCATTCCTCCCCCTGAGGGTCGCCTAATCCTAGCCAAAAAGCACCTGGAAACTCTGGCACCTGGAGCGAGGGCCCTAGGAAGATCGGGGTGGATTTGGGAGTCACCCCGGATACAGCTGTGAGGAAATGCAGAAGGGCTGCAAGTCCTCCACAGCACCTGGTGGGAGCGCTGGGCACCTAGAGCGGAGGCCCTGAGTGGATCGGAGTGGACCTGGGAGTCAACCTGGAGAAGGCGGTAAAGGATATGCAGATGAGCTGCAAGTCTTCCACAGACTTATTTTCCAGGTGTCAATGGCGGTGAAATTAAGTGTATCTTTGCTTACTGTATTCTATGTAGATCTAGAGAATAACAGCAAATTAATTACTCAAAAAGGGAGCACTTTCTGATAGACAGGAAAGATAGTACCCCTTTTCAGGTGAGCAATCTGCCCAAATTATCAGAACTATTGAAAAGAATAAGTTCAAATCAGTTTTCTATAGAGTAAACAAAATTAAATTAAAGGAAAAAAAGCATGAACATTTTAGATACACTCATAACTTTGAAAGATATGATGAAAGTGAAGAGAAAATATATAATAACCATTTGCTTTTATTTTCATGACAGATCTGGGTGGACTAGTTTTCCATAGTGTAAAAAAGTCAAATTTTAGGAAATAAAGGATGAATATTTAGTTACACTCATAGTTGTTAGAGAGGTCAGCAGTATTAAGAAAAATTATATGAGTAGTACCTGAAAGTCAGACTTAAATTCCTTAAATGATTGTCAGTGAATTTAAGTGTTTCTTTGCTTACTGTATTCTAGGCAGATGTAGAGAATAACAGCAAATTAATTACTCAAAAAGGGAGCACTTTCCATAGAAAAGAAAGATAGTACCCCTTTTCAAGTGAGCAATCTGCCAAAATTATCAGAACTATTGAAAAGAATAAGTTCAAATCAGTTATCTATAAAGATAAATAAAATTAAATTAAAGAAAATAAAGCATGAATATTTAGTTACACTCATAGTTGTTAGAGTAAATAGGTCAGCAGTATTAAGAAAGAAATATATGAGCAGTTAATGAAAGTCAGACTTATTTTCCTGGTGTCAATGGCTGTGAAATTAAGTGTATCTTTGCTTACTGTATTCTACGTAGATAGAGAATAACAGCAAATTAATTACTCAAAAAGGGAGCACTTTCTGATAGAAAAGCAAGATAGTACCCCTTTTCAAGTGAGCAATCTGCCAAAATTATCAGAACTATTGAAAAGAATAAGTTCAAATCAGTTTTCTATAGAGTAAAAAAAATAAATTTTAGGAAATAAAGCATGGATATTTTAGTTACACTGATAAATGTTAGAGTAAACAGGTCAGCAGTATTAAGAAAAAATATATGAGGAGTTAAAGAAAGTCAGACGTCTTTTCCTGGTGTCAATGGCTGTGAAATTAAGTGTATCTTTGCTTACTGTATTCTAGGTAGATATAGAGAATAACAGCAAATTAATTACTCAAAAAGGGAGCACTTTCTGATAGAAAAGCAAGATAGTATCCCCTTTCAAGTGAGCAATCTGCCAAAAATATTAGAACTATTGAAAAGAATAAGTTAAAATTAATTTTCTATAGAGTAAAAAAAAATAAATTTTAGGAAATAAAGCATGAATATTTTAGTTACACTCATAGTTGTTAGAGTAAACAGGTGAGCAGTATAAAGAAAAAAAACTTGAGGAGTTAATGAAAGTTAGACTTATTTTCCTGGTGTCACTGGCTGTGAAATTAAGTGTTTCTTTGCTTACTGTATTCTACGTGGATAGAGAATAACAGCAAATTAATTACTCAAAAAGGGGGCACTTTCTGATAGAAAAGCAAGATAGTACCCCTTTTCAAGTGAGCAATCTGCTAAAAATATCAGAACTATTGAAAAGAATAAGTTCAAATCAGTTTTCTATAGAGTAAAAAAAATAAATTTTAGGAAATAAAGCATGAATATTTAGTTACACTCATAATTGTTAGAGTAAACAGGTGAGCAGTATTAAGAAAAAATATATGAGGAGTTAAAGAAAGTCAGACGTCTTTTCCTGGTGTCAATGGCTGTGAAATTAAGTGTTTCTTTGCTTACTGTATTCTACGTGGATAGAGAATAACAGCAAATTAATTACTCAAAAAGGGGGCACTTTCTGGTAGAAAAGCTAGATAGTACCCCTTTTCAAGTGAGCAATCTGCCAAAATTATCAGAAGTATTGAAAGAATAAGTTCCAATCAGTTTTCTATAGAGTAAAAAAAATTAAATTTTTGTTAAAAAAGCATGAATATTTTAGTTACAGTCATAGTTAGAGTAAACAGGTCAGCAGTATTAAGTAAAAAATATATGAGCACTTAATGAAAGTCAGAGTTGGCTGTGAAATTAAGTGTATCTTTGCTTACTGTATTCTACGTAGATATAGGGAATAACAGCAAATAAATTACTCAAAAAGGGAGCACTTTCTGATAGAAAAAAAAAAAGATTGTACCCCTTTTAAAGTGAGCAATCTGCCAAAATTACTACAACTATTGAAAAGAATAAGTTCAAATCAGTTATCTATAAAGAAAAATAAAATTAAATTAAAGAAAATAAAGCATGAATATTTAGTTACACTCATAGTAGTTAGAGTAAACAGGTCAGCAGTATTAAGAAAAAATTATATGAGTAGTTCCTGAAAGTCAGACTTAAATTCCTTAAATGACTGTCAGTGAATTTATGTGATTCCTTGCTTACTGTATTCTAGGCAGATGTAGAGAATAGCAGCAAATTAAATACTCAAAAAGGGTGCACTTTCCAATAGAAAAGAAAGATAGTACCCCTTTTCAAGTGAGCAATCTGCCAAAAATATCAGAACTATTGAAAAGAATAAGTTCAAATCAGTTTTCTATAGAGTAAAAAAAAATAAATTTTAGGAAATAAAGCATGAATATTTAGTTACACTCATAGTTGTTAGAGTAAACAGGTGAGCAGTATAAAGAAAAAAAATATGAGGAGTTAAAGAAAGTCAGACTTATTTTCCAGGTGTCAATGGCTGTGAAATTAAGTGTATCTTAGCTTACTGTATTCTATGTAGATATAGAGAATAACAGCAAATTAATTACTCAAAAAGGGAGCACATTCTGATAGAAATGTAAGATAGTACTCCTTTTCAAGTGATCAATCTGCCAAAATTATAAAATGAAAGTCAGACTTCTTTTCCTGTTGTCAATGGCTGTGAAATTAAGTGTATCTTTGCTTACTGTATTCTAGATAGATATAGAGAATAACAGCAAATTAATTACTCAAAAAGGGAGCACTTTCTGATAGAAAAGCAAGATAGTACCCCTTTTCAAGTGAGCAATCTGCCAAAATTATTAGAACTATTGAAAAGAATAAGTTCAAATCAGTTTTCTATAAAGAAAAAATTAAATGAAAGAAAATAAAGCATGAACATTTTAGTTACACTCATACTTGTTAGAGTAAACAGGTCAGCAGAATTAAGAAAAAATTATATGAGTAGTTCCTGAAAGTCAGACTTAAATTCCTTAAATGACTATCAGTGAATTTTATGTGTTTCTTTGCTTACTGTATTCTAGGCAGATGTAGAGAATAACAGCAAATTAATTACTCAAAAAGGGAGCACTTTCTGATAGAAAAGCAAGATAGTACACTATTCAAGTGTGCAATCTGCCAAAATTATTAGAACTATTGAAAAGAATAAGTTCAAATCAGTTATCTATAAAGAAAAATAAAATTAAATTAAAGAAAATAAAGTATGAACATTTTAGTTACACTCATACTTGTTAGAGTAAACAGGTCAGCAGTATTAAGAAAAAATTATGTGAGTAGTTTTTGAAAGTCAGACTTAAATTCCTTGAATGACAGTCAGTGAATTTCTTTACTTACTGTATTCTGTATTCTGTATACTGTATTCTGCCTGTCGGTGTACCTCAGGGTTCTGTTCTTGGTCCCCTCCTCTTTTCTATCTACACTTCTTCCCTTGGTTCATTAATCTCATCCCATGGCTTTTCCTACCACCTCTATGCTGATGACTCCCAAATCTACCTTTCTACCCCTGATATCTCACCTTGCATCCAAACCAAAGTTTCAGCGTGCTTGTCTGACATTGCTGCCTGGATGTCTCAACGCCACCTGAAATTAAATATGACCAAAACCGAGCTTCTCATTTTCCCCCCCAAACCCACCTCCCCGCTCCCCCCGTTTTCTATTTCTGTTGATGGCTCTCTCATTCTCCCTGTCTCCTCAGCTCGAAACCTTGGGGTCATCTTTGACTCTTCTCTCTCCTTCTCTGCTCATATCCAGCAGACCGCCAAGACCTGTCGTTTCTTTCTTTACAACATCCGTAAAATCCGCCCCTTTCTTTCCGAGCACTCTACCAAAACCCTCAACCACACCCTTGTCACCTCTCGTTTAGACTACTGCAATCTGCTTCTTGCTGGCCTCCCACTTAGTCACCTCTCCCCTCTCCAGTCGGTTCAAAACTCTGCTGCCCGTCTCATCTTCCGCCAGGGTCGCTTTACTCATACTACCCCTCTCCTCAAGACCCTTCACTGGCTCCCTATCCGTTTTCGCATCCTGTTCAAACTTCTTCTACTAACCTATAAATGTATTCACTCTGCTGCTCCCCAGTATCTCTCCACACTCGTCCTTCCCTACACCCCTTCCCGTGCACTCCGCTCCATGGATAAATCCTTCTTATCTGTTCCCTTCTCCACTACTGCCAACTCCAGACTTCGCGCCTTCTATCTCGCTGCACCCTACGCCTGGAATAAACTTCCTGAGCCCCTACGTCTTGCCCCATCCTTGGCCACCTTTAAATCTAGACTGAAAACCCACCTCTTTAACATTGCTTTTGACTCGTAACCACTTGTAACCACTCGCCTCCACCTACCCTCCTCTCTTCCTTCCCGTTCACATTAATTGATTTGATTTGCTTACTTTATTTATTTTTTGTCTATTAGATTGTAAGCTCTTTGAGCAGGGACTGTCTTTCTTCTATGTTTGTACAGCGCTGCGTATGCCTTGTAGCGCTATAGAAATGCTAAATAGTAGTAGTAGTAGTAATAATAGCAAATTAATTACTCAAAAAGGGTGCACTTTACGATAGAAAAGAAAGATAGTACCCCTTTTCAAGTGAGCAATCTGCCAAAATTATTAGAAATATGGAAAAGAATAAGTTCAATTCAGTTTTTTATAGAGTAAAAAAAAATAAATTTTAGGAAATAAAGCATAAATATTTAGTTACATTCATAGTTGTTAGAGTAAACAGGTGAGCAGTATAAAGAAAAAATTATATGAGTAGTTCCTGAAAGTCAGACTTAAATTCCTTAAATGACTATCAGTGAATTTAAGTGTTTCTTTGCTTACTGTATTCTGGGCAGATGTAGAGAATAACAGCAAATTAATTACTCAAAAAGGGAGTACTTTCTGATAGAAAAGCAAGATAGTACCCTTTTCAAGTGTGCAATCTGCCAAAATTATTAGAACTATTGAAAAGAAGAAGTTCAAATCAGTTTTCTATAAAGAAAAATTAATTTAAATTAAAGAAAATAAAGCATGAACATTTTAGTTACTCATAACTTTGAAAGATATGATGAAAATGATGAGAAAATATATAGCTAGATAAATACATACATAGATACAGATATTTCAACATATAACCAAATCAGAAATTCATTGTCTATATACCATGTTGCAGTCTTTAAATGATACACCCACAAAGGAGGCACTTTCTGGAATTCACAGAAAGAGTGTACCTCTTTGTCAGGTTAACCGTGTGCTCTTATTCTCAAGACAGACTTCAAAAACAAAAAACTAAGGTGGGCGGTTATCTAAAATGAGAAATATCAAGCAAACTAAATTTGTTCAAGTCCTCCACAGCACATGGTGGGAGAGCTGGGCACCTAGGGCGGAGGCCCTGAGTGGATCGGGGTGGACCTGGGCATCACCCCGGATATAGCTGTGAGGAAATGCAGAAGGGCTGCTAGTCCTCCACAGTATCTGGTGGGAGCACTGGGCACCTAGAGCAGAGGCCCTGAGTGGATCGGAGTGGACCTGGGAGTCACCCCGGAGAAGGCTGTAAAGGATATGCAGATGAGCTGCAAGTCCTCCACAGCACCTGAAAGTCCTCCGGTGGTAGATCTGGGCACCTCTCAGCTGAGGAAAAGGCTTACCAGGGGTTAGGCCGAAGCCAGCATTCCTCCCCCTGAGGGTCGACTAATCCTAGCCAAAAAGCACCTGGAAACTCTGGCACCTGGAGCGAGGGCCCTAGGAAGATCAGGGTGGACCTGGGAGTCACCCCGGATACAGCTGTGAGGAAATGCAGAAGGGCTGCAAGTCCTCCACAGCACCTGGTGGGAGCGCTGGGCACCTAGAGCGGAGGCCCTGGGTGGATCAGAGAAGTCCTGGGAGTCACCCCGGAGACGACTGTAAAGGATATGCATATGACCTGCAAGTCCTCCACAGCACCAGAAAGGCAGCCGGGTGTAGAGCTGGGCACCTCTCAGCTGAGGAAAAGGCTTACCAGGGGTTAGGCCAAAGCCAGCATTCCTCCCCCTGAGGGTCGCCTAATCCTAGCCAAAAAGCACCTGGAAACTCTGGCACCTGGAGCGAGGGCCCTAGAGAGATCGGGGTGGATTTGGGAGTCACCCCGGATACAGCTGTGAGGAAATGCAGAAGGGCTGCAAGTCGTCCACAGCACCTGGTGGGAGCGCTGGGCACCTAGAGCGGAGGCCCTGAGTGGATCGGAGTGGACCTGGGAGTCACCCCGGAGAAGGCTGTAAAGGATATGCAGATGAGCTGCAAGTCCTCTACAGACTTATTTTCCAGGTGTCAATGGCTGTGAAATTAAGTGTATCTTTGCTTACTGTATTCTATGTAGATATAGAGAATAACAGCAAATTAATTACTCAAAAAGGGAGCACTTTCTAATAGAAAAAAAAGATAGTACCCCTTTTCAAGTGAGCAATCTGCCAAAATTATCAGAACTATAGAAAAGAATAAGTTCCAATCAGTTTTCTATAGAGTAAAAAAAATTAAATTTTAGTTAATAAAGCATGAATATTTTAGCTACAGTCATGGTTAGAGTAAACAGGTCAGCAATATTAAGAAAAAAATATATGAGCACTTAATGAAAGTCAGACTTATTTTCCTGGTGTCACTGGCTGTGAAATTAAGTGTTTCTTTGCTTACTGTATTCTACATGGATAGAGAATAACAGCAAATTAATTACTCAAAAAGGGGGCACTTTCTGATAGAAAAGCTAGATAGTACCCCTTTTCAAGTGAGCAATCTGCCAAAATTATCAGAACTATAGAAAAGAATAAGTTCCAATCAGTTTTCTATAGAGTAATAAAAAATACATTTTAGGAAATAAAGCATGAATATTTAGTTACACTCATAGTTGTTAGAGTAAACAGGTGAGGAGTATAAAGAAAAAAAAATATGAGGAGTTAATGAAAGTCAGACTTAAATTCCACGTGTCACTGGCTGTGAAATTAAGTTTATCTTTGCTTACTGTATTCTAGGTAGATATAGAGAATAACAGCAAATTAATTACTCAAAAAGGGAGCAGTTTTTGATAGAAAAAAAAGATAGTACCCCTTTTCAAGTGAGCAATATGCCAAAATTACCAGAACTATTGAAAAGAATCAGTTCAAATCAGTTTTCTATAGAGTAAAGAAAATTAATTTAAAGGAAATAAAGCATGAACATTTTAGATACATTCATAACTTTGAAAGATCTAAGGACGGTGTAAGCGGTTGACCCTAAAAATGTCTGTGATTGGAATTCTGATGATGGGAATGTAAAATATTTTTATCAGTTTTTCTAATGAAATATCTTGTGGAAGGGATAGCATAGGGATGAACAATTATACATAATTTTTACCTGGGTGAGTGAGTGAAAAAAGTACTAAGATTAGAGATACACTGAATTTTAAAGAGCTGCAAGTCCTCCACAGCACCTGAAAGGCAGCCGGTGGTAGATCTGGGCACCTCTCAGCTGAGGAAAAGGCTTACCAGGGGTTAGGCCGAAGCCAGCATTCCTCCCCCTGAGGGTCGCCTAATCCTAGCCAAAAAGCACCTGGAAACTCTGGCACCTGGAGCGAGGGCCCTAGGAAGATCGGGGTGGATTTGGGAGTCACCCCGGATACAGCTGTGAGGAAATGCAGAAGGGCTGCATGTCCTCCACAGCACCTGGTGGGAGCACTGGGCACCTAGAGCGGAGGCCCTGAGTGGATCGGAGTGGACCTGGGAGTCACCCCGGAGAAGGCTGTAAAGGATATGCAGATGAGCTGCAAGTCCTCCACAGACTTATTTTCAAGGTGTCAATGGCTGTGAAATTAAGTGTAACTTTGCTTACTGTATTCTATGTAGATCTAGAGAATAACAGCAAATTAATTACTCAAAAAGGGAGCACTTTCTGATAGACAGGAAAGATAGTACCCCTTTTCAAGTGAGCAATCTGCCAAAATTATCAGAACTATTGAAAAGAATAAGTTTAAATCAGTTTTCTATAGAGTAAACAAAATTAAATTAAAGGAAAAAAAGCATGAACATTTTAGATACACTCATAACTTTGAAAGATATGATGAAAGTGAAGAGAAAATATATAATAACCGTTTGCTTTTATTCTCATGACAGATCTGGGTGGACTAGTTTTCTATAGTGTAAAAAAATTAAATTTTAGGAAATAAAGGATGAATATTTTAGTTACACTCATAGTTGTTAGAGAGGTCAGCAGTATTAAGAAAAATTATATGAGTAGTACCTGAAAGTCAGACTTAAATTCCTTAAATGATTGTCAGTGAATTTAAGTGTTTCTTTGCTTACTGTATTCTAGGCAGATGTACAGAATAACAGCAAATTAATTACTCAAAAAGGGAGCACTTTCTGATAGAAAAGCAAGATAGTACCCCTTTTCAAGTGAGCAATCTGCCAAAATTATCAGAACTATTGAAAAGAATAAGTTCAAATCAGTTTTCTATAGAGTAAAAAAAATAAATTTTAGGAAATAAAGCATGGATATTTTAGTTACACTGATAAATGTTAGAGTAAACAGGTCAGCAGTATTAAGAAAAAATATATGAGGAGTTAAAGAAAGTCAGACGTCTTTTCCTGGTGTCAATGGCTGTGAAATTAAGTGTATCTTTGCTTACTGTATTCTAGGTAGATATAGAGAATAACAGCAAATTAATTACTCAAAAAGGGAGCACTTTCTGATAGAAAAGCAAGATAGTATCCCCTTTCAAGTGAGCAATCTGCCAAAAATATTAGAACTATTGAAAAGAATAAGTTAAAATTAATTTTCTATAGAGTAAAAAAAAATAAATTTTAGGAAATAAAGCATGAATATTTTAGTTACACTCATAGTTGTTAGAGTAAACAGGTGAGCAGTATAAAGAAAAAAAACTTGAGGAGTTAATGAAAGTTAGACTTATTTTCCTGGTGTCACTGGCTGTGAAATTAAGTGTTTCTTTGCTTACTGTATTCTAGGTAGATATAGAGAATAACAGCAAATTAATTACTCAAAAAGGGAGCACTTTCTGATAGAAAAGCAAGATAGTACCCCTTTTCAAGTGAGCAATCTGCTAAAAATATCAGAACTATTGAAAAGAATAAGTTCAAATCAGTTTTCTATAGAGTAAAAAAAATAAATTTTAGGAAATAAAGCATGAATATTAGTTACACTCATAATTGTTAGAGTAAACAGGTGAGCAGTATTAAGAAAAAATATATGAGGAGTTAAAGAAAGTCAGACGTCTTTTCCTGGTGTCAATGGCTGTGAAATTAAGTGTTTCTTTGCTTACTGTATTCTACGTGGATAGAGAATAACAGCAAATTAATTACTCAAAAAGGGGGCACTTTCTGGTAGAAAAGCTAGATAGTACCCCTTTTCAAGTGAGCAATCTGCCAAAATTATCAGAAGTATTGAAAGAATAAGTTCCAATCAGTTTTCTATAGAGTAAAAAAAATTAAATTTTTGTTAAAAAAGCATGAATATTTTAGTTACAGTCATAGTTAGAGTAAACAGGTCAGCAGTATTAAGTAAAAAATATATGAGCACTTAATGAAAGTCAGAGTTGGCTGTGAAATTAAGTGTATCTTTGCTTACTGTATTCTACGTAGATATAGGGAATAACAGCAAATAAATTACTCAAAAAGGGAGCACTTTCTGATAGAAAAAAAAAAAGATTGTACCCCTTTTAAAGTGAGCAATCTGCCAAAATTACTACAACTATTGAAAAGAATAAGTTCAAATCAGTTATCTATAAAGAAAAATAAATTAAATTAAAGAAAATAAAGCATGAATATTTAGTTACACTCATAGTAGTTAGAGTAAACAGGTCAGCAGTATTAAGAAAAAATTATATGAGTAGTTCCTGAAAGTCAGACTTAAATTCCTTAAATGACTGTCAGTGAATTTATGTGATTCCTTGCTTACTGTATTCTAGGCAGATGTAGAGAATAGCAGCAAATTAAATACTCAAAAAGGGTGCACTTTCCAATAGAAAAGAAAGATAGTACCCCTTTTCAAGTGAGCAATCTGCCAAAAATATCAGAACTATTGAAAAGAATAAGTTCAAATCAGTTTTCTATAGAGTAAAAATAAATAAATTTTAGGAAATAAAGCATGAATATTTAGTTACACTCATAGTTGTTAGAGTAAACAGGTGAGCAGTATAAAGAAAAAAAATATGAGGAGTTAAAGAAAGTCAGACTTATTTTCCTGGTGTCAATGGCTGTGAAATTAAGTGTATCTTTGCTTACTGTATTCTAGATAGATATAGAGAATAACAGCAAATTAATTACTCAAAAAGGGAGCACTTTCTGATAGAAAAGCAAGATAGTACCCCTTTTCAAGTGAGCAATCTGCCAAAATTATTAGAACTATTGAAAAGAATAAGTTCAAATCAGTTTTCTATAAAGAAAAAATTAAATGAAAGAAAATAAAGCATGAACATTTTAGTTACACTCATACTTGTTAGAGTAAACAGGTCAGCAGAATTAAGAAAAAATTATATGAGTAGTTCCTGAAAGTAAGACTTAAATTCCTTAAATGACTATCAGTGAATTTTATGTGTTTCTTTGCTTACTGTATTCTAGGCAGATGTAGAGAATAACAGCAAATTAATTACTCAAAAAGGGAGCACTTTCTGATAGAAAAGCAAGATAGTACCCTTTTCAAGTGTGCAATCTGCCAAAATTATTAGAACTATTGAAAAGAATAAGTTCAAATCAGTTATCTATAAAGAATAATAAAATTAAATTAAAGAAAATAAAGCATGAACATTTTAGTTACACTCATACTTGTTAGAGTAAACAGGTCAGCAGTATTAAGAAAAAATTATGTGAGTAGTTTTTGAAAGTCAGACTTAAATTCCTTGAATGACAGTCAGTGAATTTCTTTACTTACTGTATTCTAGGCAGATGCAGAGAATAATAGCAAATTAATTACTCAAAAAGGGTGCACTTTACGATAGAAAAGAAAGATAGTACCCCTTTTCAAGTGAGCAATCTGCCAAAATTATTAGAAATATGGAAAAGAATAAGTTCAATTCAGTTTTTATAGAGTAAAAAAAAATAAATTTTAGGAAATAAAGCATAAATATTTAGTTACATTCATAGTTGTTAGAGTAAACAGGTGAGCAGTATAAAGAAAAAATTATATGAGTAGTTCCTGAAAGTCAGACTTAAATTCCTTAAATGACTATCAGTGAATTTAAGTGTTTCTTTGCTTACTGTATTCTGGGCAGATGTAGAGAATAACAGCAAATTAATTACTCAAAAAGGGAGTACTTTCTGATAGAAAAGCAAGATAGTACCCTTTTCAAGTGTGCAATCTGCCAAAATTATTAGAACTATTGAAAAGAAGAAGTTCAAATCAGTTTTCTATAAAGAAAAATTAATTTAAATTAAAGAAAATAAAGCATGAACATTTTAGTTACTCATAACTTTGAAAGATATGATGAAAATGATGAGAAAATATATAGCTAGATAAATACATACATAGATACAGCTATTTCAACATATAACCAAATCAGAAATTCATTGTCTATATACCATGTTGCAGTCTTTAAATGATACACCCACAAAGGAGGCACTTTCTGGAATTCACAGAAAGAGTGTACCTCTTTGTCAGGTTAACCGTGTGCTCTTATTCTCAAGACAGACTTCAAAAACAAAAAACTAAGGTGGGCGGTTATCTAAAATGAGAAATATCAAGCAAACTAAATTTGTTCAAGTCCTCCACAGCACATGGTGGGAGAGCTGGGCACCTAGGGCGGAGGCCCTGAGTGGATCGGGGTGGACCTGGGCATCACCCCGGATATAGCTGTGAGGAAATGCAGAAGGGCTGCTAGTCCTCCACAGTATCTGGTGGGAGCACTTGGCACCTAGAGCAGAGGCCCTGAGTGGATCGGAGTGGACCTGGGAGTCACCCCGGAGAAGGCTGTAAAGGATATGCAGATGAGCTGCAAGTCCTCCACAGCACCTGAAAGTCCTCCGGTGGTAGATCTGGGCACCTCTCAGCTGAGGAAAAGGCTTACCAGGGGTTAGGCCGAAGCCAGCATTCCTCCCCCTGAGGGTCGACTAATCCTAGCCAAAAAGCACCTGGAAACTCTGGCACCTGGAGCGAGGGCCCTAGGAAGATCAGGGTGGACCTGGGAGTCACCCCGGATACAGCTGTGAGGAAATGCAGAAGGGCTGCAAGTCCTCCACAGCACCTGGTGGGAGCGCTGGGCACCTAGAGCGGAGGCCCTGGGTGGATCAGAGAAGTCCTGGGAGTCACCCCGGAGACGACTGTAAAGGATATGCAGATGACCTGCAAGTCCTCCACAGCACCAGAAAGGCAGCCGGGTGTAGAGCTGGGCACCTCTCAGCTGAGGAAAAGGCTTACCAGGGGTTAGGCCAAAGCCAGCATTCCTCCCCCTGAGGGTCGCCTAATCCTAGCCAAAAAGCACCTGGAAACTCTGGCACCTGGAGCGAGGGCCCTAGAGAGATCGGGGTGGATTTGGGAGTCACCCCGGATACAGCTGTGAGGAAATGCAGAAGGGCTGCAAGTCGTCCACAGCACCTGGTGGGAGCGCTGGGCACCTAGAGCGGAGGCCCTGAGTGGATCGGAGTGGACCTGGGAGTCACCCCGGAGAAGGCTGTAAAGGATATGCAGATGAGCTGCAAGTCCTCTACAGACTTATTTTCCAGGTGTCAATGGCTGTGAAATTAAGTGTATCTTTGCTTACTGTATTCTATGTAGATATAGAGAATAACAGCAAATTAATTACTCAAAAAGGGAGCACTTTCTAATAGAAAAAAAAGATAGTACCCCTTTTCAAGTGAGCAATCTGCCAAAATTATCAGAACTATAGAAAAGAATAAGTTCCAATCAGTTTTCTATAGAGTAAAAAAAATTAAATTTTAGTTAATAAAGCATGAATATTTTAGCTACAGTCATGGTTAGAGTAAACAGGTCAGCAATACTAAGAAAAAAATATATGAGCACTTAATGAAAGTCAGACTTATTTTCCTGGTGTCACTGGCTGTGAAATTAAGTGTTTCTTTGCTTACTGTATTCTACATGGATAGAGAATAACAGCAAATTAATTACTCAAAAAGGGGGCACTTTCTGATAGAAAAGCTAGATAGTACCCCTTTTCAAGTGAGCAATCTGCCAAAATTATCAGAACTATAGAAAAGAATAAGTTCCAATCAGTTTTCTATAGAGTAATAAAAAATACATTTTAGGAAATAAAGCATGAATATTTAGTTACACTCATAGTTGTTAGAGTAAACAGGTGAGGAGTATAAAGAAAAAAAAATATGAGGAGTTAATGAAAGTCAGACTTAAATTCCACGTGTCACTGGCTGTGAAATTAAGTTTATCTTTGCTTACTGTATTCTAGGTAGATATAGAGAATAACAGCAAATTAATTACTCAAAAAGGGAGCAGTTTTTGATAGAAAAAAAAGATAGTACCCCTTTTCAAGTGAGCAATATGCCAAAATTACCAGAACTATTGAAAAGAATCAGTTCAAATCAGTTTTCTATAGAGTAAAGAAAATTAAATTAAAGGAAATAAAGCATGAACATTTTAGATACATTCATAACTTTGAAAGATCTAAGGACGGTGTAAGCGGTTGACCCTAAAAATGTCTGTGATTGGAATTCTGATGATGGGAATGTAAAATATTTTTATCAGTTTTTCTAATGAAATATCTTGTGGAAGGGATAGCATAGGGATGAACAATTATACATAATTTTTACCTGGGTGAGTGAGTGAAAAAAGTACTAAGATTAGAGATACACTGAATTTTAAAGAGCTGCAAGTCCTCCACAGCACCTGAAAGGCAGCCGGTGGTAGATCTGGGCACCTCTCAGCTGAGGAAAAGGCTTACCAGGGGTTAGGCCGAAGCCAGCATTCCTCCCCCTGAGGGTCGCCTAATCCTAGCCAAAAAGCACCTGGAAACTCTGGCACCTGGAGCGAGGGCCCTAGGAAGATCGGGGTGGATTTGGGAGTCACCCCGGATACAGCTGTGAGGAAATGCAGAAGGGCTGCATGTCCTCCACAGCACCTGGTGGGAGCACTGGGCACCTAGAGCGGAGGCCCTGAGTGGATCGGAGTGGACCTGGGAGTCACCCCGGAGAAGGCTGTAAAGGATATGCAGATGAGCTGCAAGTCCTCCACAGACTTATTTTCAAGGTGTCAATGGCTGTGAAATTAAGTGTAACTTTGCTTACTGTATTCTATGTAGATCTAGAGAATAACAGCAAATTAATTACTCAAAAAGGGAGCACTTTCTGATAGACTGGAAAGATAGTACCCCTTTTCAAGTGAGCAATCTGCCAAAATTATCAGAACTATTGAAAAGAATAAGTTCAAATCAGTTTTCTATAGAGTAAACAAAATTAAATTAAAGGAAAAAAAGCATGAACATTTTAGATACACTCATAACTTTGAAAGATATGATGAAAGTGAAGAGAAAATATATAATAACCGTTTGCTTTTATTCTCATGACAGATCTGGGTGGACTAGTTTTCTATAGTGTAAAAAAATTAAATTTTAGGAAATAAAGGATGAATATTTTAGTTACACTCATAGTTGTTAGAGAGGTCAGCAGTATTAAGAAAAATTATATGAGTAGTACCTGAAAGTCAGACTTAAATTCCTTAAATGATTGTCAGTGAATTTAAGTGTTTCTTTGCTTACTGTATTCTAGGCAGATGTACAGAATAACAGCAAATTAATTACTCAAAAAGGGAGCACTTTCTGATAGAAAAGCAAGATAGTACCCTTTTTCAAGTGAGCAATCTGCCAAAATTATTAGAACTATTGAAAAGAATAAGTTCAAATCAGTTTTCTATAAAGAAAAATTAATTTAAAGAAAATAAAGCATGAACATTTTAGTTTCTCATAACTTTGAAAGATATGATGAAAATGATGAGAAAATATGTAAGCTAGATAAATACATACATAGATGCAGCTATTTCAACATATAACCAAATCAGAAATTCATTCTCTATATACCATGTTGCAGTCTTTAAATGATACACCCACAAAGGAGGAACTTTCTGGAATTCACAGAAAGATTGTACCTCTTTGTCAGGTTAACCGTGTGCTCTTATTCTCAAGACAGACTTCACAAACAAAAAACTAAGGTGGCCGGTTATCTAAAATGAGAAATATCAAGCAAACTAAATTTGTTCAAGTCCTCCACAGCACCTGGAGGGATAGCTGGGCACCTAGGGCGGAGGCCCTGAGTGGATCGGGGTGGACCTGGGCATCACCCCGGATATAGCTGTGAGGAAATGCAGAAGGGCTGCTAGTCCTCCACAGTGCCTGGTGGGAGCACTGGGCACCTAGAGCAGAGGCCCTGAGTGGATCGGAGTGGACCTGGGAGTCATCCCGGAGAAGGCTGTAAAGGATATGCAGATGAGCTGCAAGTCCTCCACAGACTTATTTTCCAGGTGTCAATGGCTGTGAAATTAAGTGTATCTTTGCTTACTGTATTCTATGTAGATATAGAGAATAACAGCAAATTAATTACTCAAAAAGGGAGCACTTTCTAATAGAAAAAAAAGTACCCCTTTTCAAGTGAGCAATCTGCCAAAATTATTAGAACTATTGAAAAGAATAAGTTCAAATCAGTTTTCTGTAGAGTAAAAAAATAAATTTTAGGAAATAAAGCATGAATAGTTGTTAGAGTAACAGGTCAGCAGTACTAAGAAAAATTATATAAAGAGTTCCTGAAATTCAGACTTCAATTCCTTAAGAGACGGTGAACTTATTTCTTTGCTTACTGTATTTCAGCTAGATTTAGAGAATAACAGCAAATCAGTTACTCAAAAAGGGTGCACTTTCCAATAGAAAAAAAAAGATAGTACCCCTTTTCAAGTGAGCAATCTGCCAAAATTATCAGAACTATTGAAAAGAATAAGTTCAAATCAGTTATTTATAGAGCAAAGAAAATTAATTTAAAAGAAATAAAGCATGAACATTTTAGTCACACTCATAACTTTGAAAGATCTGAGGACGGTGTTAGCGGTTGTCCCTATAAATGTCTGTGATTGGAATTCTGATAAAGGGAATGTAAAATATTTTATCAGTTTTTCTAATGAATTATCTTGTGGAAGGGATAGCATAGGGATGAACAATTATACATTATTGTTACCTGGGTGAGTTAGTGCAAAAAAGTACTAAGATTAGAGATAGACTGAATTTTAAGAGCTATTGTATTAGGTAAATGGTAGGGTTTTCCTTCTTTTCATTTATTAAAGCTTAGTGTAGTAGGTATTCAGGTTCTGGGTTCCTGCTTCCAGGCAAAAATTTAAAAAACTACTGAGGTGGTGGAACAAAACAGGAGGAGCGACGCCAGAATAACAAGTGCACCAATGTCAAGAAAGACCAAAGGTTTTGCATGCAAGAAAGTTCAGCAAAATACCGCTAAGTACACGCATCACAGTCTACAACTGTTCAGGGACACTACATTTAGAATTATATATTTACCTGGAAATTGATGCGTTTGCTCATTTTACTGTAATCTAGGCAGATGTAGAGAATAACAGCAAATTAATCACTCAAAAAGGGAGCACTTTCTGATAGAAAAGCAAGATAGTACCCTTTTCAAGTGTGCAATCTGCCAAAATTATTAGAACTATTGAAAAGAATAAGTTCAAATCAGTTTTCTCTAAAGAAAAATTAATTTAAATTAAAGAAAATTAAGCATGAACATTTCAGTTTCTCACAACTTTGAAAGATATGATGAAAATGATGAGAAAATATGTAAGCTAGATAAATACATACATAGATACAGATATTTCAACATATAACCAAAACAAAAATTCATTCTCTATATACCATGTTGCAGTCTTTAAATGATACACCCACAAAGGAGGCACTTTCTGGAATTCACAGAAAGAGTATACCTCTTTGTCAGGTTAACCGTGTGCTCTTATTCTCAAGACAGACTTCACAAACAAAAAACTAAGGTGGCCGGTTATCTAAAATGAGAAATATCAAGAAAACTAAATTTGTTCAAGTCCTCCACAGCACCTGGTGGGAGAGCTGGGCACATAGGGCGGAGGCCCTGAGTTGATAGGAGTGGACCTGGGCATCACCACAGATATAGCTGTGAGGAAATGCAGAAGGGCTGCTAGTCCTCCATAGTACCTGATGGGAGCACTAGGCACCTAGATCAGAGGCCCTGAGTGGATCAGAGTGGACCTGGGAGTCATCCCGGAGAAGGCTGTAAAGGATATGCAGATGAGCTGCAAGTCCTCCACAGCACCTGAAAGGCAGCCGGTGGTAGAGCTGGGCACCTCTCAGCTGAGGAAAAGGCTTACCAGGGGTTAGGCCGAAACCAGCATTCCTCCCCCTGAGGGTCGACTAATCCTAGCCAAAAAGCACCTGGAAACTCTGGCACCTGGAGCGAGGGCCCTAGGAAGATCAGGGTGGACCTGGGAGTCACCCCGGATACAGCCGTGAGGAAATGCAGAAGGGCTGCAAGTCCTCCACAGCACCTGGTGGGAGGAGCGCTGGGCACCTAGAGCGGAGGCCCTGGGTGGATCGGAGAAGTCCTGGGAGTCACCCCGGAGAAGACTGTAAAGGATATGCAGATGAACTGCAAGTCCTCCACAGCACCAAACAGGCATCCGGGTGTAGAGCTGGGCACCTCTCAGCTGAGGAAAAGGCTTACCAGGGGTTAGGCCGAAGCCAGCATTCCTCCCCCTGAGGGTTGACTAATCCTAGCCAAAAAGCACCGGGAAACTCTGGCACCTGGAGCGAGGGCCCTAGGAAGATCAGGGTGGACCTGGGAGTCACCCCGGATACAGCTGTGAGGAAATGCAGAAGGGCTGCTAGTCCTCCACAGTACCTGGTGGGAGCACTGGGCACCTAGAGCAGAGGCCCTGAGTGGATCGGAGTGGACCTGGGAGTCACCCCGGAGAAGGCTGTAAAGGATATGCAGATGACCTGCAAGTCCTCCACAGCACCAGAAAGGGAGCCGAGTGTAGAGCTGGGCACCTCTCAGCTGAGGAAAAGGCTTACCAGGGGTTAGGCCAAAGCCAGCATTCCTCCCCCTGAGGGTCGACTAATCCTAGCCAAAAAGCACCTGGAAACTCTGGCACCTGGAGCGAGGGCCCTAGAAAGATCAGGGTGGACTGGGAGTCACCCCGGATACAGCTGTGAGGAAGTGCAGAAGGGCTGCAAGTTCTCCACAGCACCTGGTGGGAGCTCTGGGCACCTAGAGCGGAGGCCCTGAGTGGATCGGAGTGGACCTGGGAGTCACCCCGGAGAAGGCTGTAAAGGATATGCAGATGAGCTGCAAGTCCTCCACAGACTTATTTTCCAGGTGTCAATGGCTGTGAAATTAAGTGTATCTTTGCTTACTGTATTCTATGTAAATATAGAGAATAACAGCAAATTAATTACTCAAAAAGGGAGCACTTTCTAATAGAAAAAAAAGATAGTACCCCTTTTCAAGTGAGCAATCTGCCAATATTATTAGAACTATTGAAAATAATAAGTTCAAATCAGTTTTCTGGAGAGTAAAAAAATAAATTTTAGGAAATAAAGCATGAATAGTTGTTAGAGTAAACAGGTCAGCAGTACTAAGAAAAAATTATATAAAGAGTTCCTGAAATTCAGACTTCAATTCCTTAAGAGACGGTGAACTTATTTCTTTGCTTACTGTATTTCAGCTAGATATAGAGAATAACAGCAAATCAATTACTCAAAAAGGGTGCACTTTCCAATAGAAAAAAAAAGATAGTACCCCTTTTCAAGTGAGCAATCTGCCAAAATTATCAGAACTATTGAAAAGAATAAGTTCAAATCAGTTATCTATAGAGCAAAGAAAATTAATTTAAAAGAAATAAAGCATGAACATTTTAGTCACACTCATAACTTTGAAAGATCTGAGGACGGTGTTAGCGGTTGTCCCTATAAATGTCTGTGATTGGAATTCTGATAAAGGGAATGTAAAATATTTTTATCAGTTTTTCTAATGAATTATCTTGTGGAAGGGATAGCATAGGGATGAACAATTATACATTATTGTTACCTGGGTGAGTTAGTGCAAAAAAGTACTAAGATTAGAGATAGACTGAATTTTAAGAGCTGTTGTATTAGGTAAATGGTAGGGTTTTCCTTCTTTTCATTTATTAAAGCTTAGTGTAGTAGGTATTCAGGTTCTGGGTTCCTGCTTCCTGGCAAAAATTTAAAAAACTACTGAGGTGGTTGAACAAAACAGGAGGGCGATACCAGAATAACAAGTGCACCAATGTCAA
Organism: Microcaecilia unicolor; assembly: GCF_901765095.1. Classification (NCBI taxonomy): domain Eukaryota; kingdom Metazoa; phylum Chordata; class Amphibia; order Gymnophiona; family Siphonopidae; genus Microcaecilia; species Microcaecilia unicolor. Next base: position 60,580 of record NW_021963103.1, on the reverse strand, counting down.
GAAAGACCAAAGGTTTTGCATGCAAGAAAGTTCAGCAAAATACAGCTAAGTACATGCATCACAGTCTACAACTGTTCAGGGACACTATATTTAGAATTATATATTTACCTGGAAATTGATGCGTTTGCTCATTATAAAGTGGGGAAATTTGATCCCTGAAAAAGAAAAGTGACACAAAGAATCAATTCTTTGATGGGATTATTAGTTGAAATAAATTCTAAGTAACAACATAATTTAGCAGCATTTATACTTATCTGATAGATTTTGATGAAGGCTTGGATAAATGAAGATTAGTAGTTGGAGGTAGACATGTTGTCTACAATTTAAAGGAAAAGTTGCAGTTTACATTTGCTTATTCTTATAATACAATATAAAACTGTTTGCATTTTGGAATTTGTATTTATATATGATTGAACATATAAATATTACGTTTTAAATACAGCTGTTTATTAAAAGAGAAACTATTTATTGCAAGTATTTAAAGAACCCATCTGGTGCAATAAATTATTTCAATTTAATTCATTATTTAGTGTGCAACATTGTTATTATTACAATTCTGAACATCAAGGGAAATTCGACTAACATTCAAAGTTGCACACTCTATAGTTAAAAGAATTTCTAAATTTTTCTGTAAAACTTCACAATGGTGAGTGTGGGCGTGGGGAACCCCTGAACCGTGATCGGAACATCCAATCACCCTATTTGCACCTCATCATTTGTAGGAGTTGTACATTACACTCATAGTTGTAAGAATAAACAGATCAGTAGTATTAAGAAAAAATTATATGAGGAGTACCTGAAAGTCAGTCTTAAATTCCTTAAGAGTCCGTCTTTGAATTTAAGTGCTTCTCTGCTTAATGTATTCTAGGTAGATCTAGAGAATAACAGCTGTGAGGAAATGCAGAAGGGCTGCTAGTCCTCCACAGTACCTGGTGGGAGCACTGGGCACCTAGAGCAGAGGCCCTGAGTGGATCGGAGTGGACCTGGGAGTCATCCCGGAGAAGGCTGTAAAGGATATGCAGATGAGCTGCAAGTCCTCCACAGCACCTGAAAGGCAGCCGGTGGTAGAGCTGGGCACCTCTCAGCTGAGGAAAAGGCTTACCAGGGGTTAGGCCGAAACCAGCATTCCTCCCCCTGAGGGTCGACTAATCCTAGCCAAAAAGCACCTGGAAACTCTGGCACCTGGAGCGAGGGCCCTAGGAAGATCAGGGTGGACCTGGGAGTCACCCCGGATACAGCCGTGAGGAAATGCAGAAGGGCTGCAAGTCCTCCACAGCACCTGGTGGGAGGAGCGCTGGGCACCTAGAGCGGAGGCCCTGGGTGGATCGGAGAAGTCCTGGGAGTCACCCCGGAGAAGACTGTAAATGATATGCAGATGACCTGCAAGTCCTCCACAGCACCAGAAAGGCAGCCGGGTGTAGAGCTGGGCACCTCTCAGCTGAGGAAAAGGCTTACCAGGGGTTAGGCCAAAGCCAGCATTCCTCCCCCTGAGGGTCGCCTAATCCTAGCCAAAAAGCACCTGGAAACTCTGGCACCTGGAGCGAGGGCCCTAGGAAGATCGGGGTGGATTTGGGAGTCACCCCGGATACAGCTGTGAGGAAATGCAGAAGGGCTGCAAGTCCTCCACAGCACCTGGTGGGAGCGCTGGGCACCTAGAGCGGAGGCCCTGAGTGGATCGGAGTGGACCTGGGAGTCAACCTGGAGAAGGCGGTAAAGGATATGCAGATGAGCTGCAAGTCTTCCACAGACTTATTTTCCAGGTGTCAATGGCGGTGAAATTAAGTGTATCTTTGCTTACTGTATTCTATGTAGATCTAGAGAATAACAGCAAATTAATTACTCAAAAAGGGAGCACTTTCTGATAGACAGGAAAGATAGTACCCCTTTTCAGGTGAGCAATCTGCCCAAATTATCAGAACTATTGAAAAGAATAAGTTCAAATCAGTTTTCTATAGAGTAAACAAAATTAAATTAAAGGAAAAAAAGCATGAACATTTTAGATACACTCATAACTTTGAAAGATATGATGAAAGTGAAGAGAAAATATATAATAACCATTTGCTTTTATTTTCATGACAGATCTGGGTGGACTAGTTTTCCATAGTGTAAAAAAGTCAAATTTTAGGAAATAAAGGATGAATATTTAGTTACACTCATAGTTGTTAGAGAGGTCAGCAGTATTAAGAAAAATTATATGAGTAGTACCTGAAAGTCAGACTTAAATTCCTTAAATGATTGTCAGTGAATTTAAGTGTTTCTTTGCTTACTGTATTCTAGGCAGATGTAGAGAATAACAGCAAATTAATTACTCAAAAAGGGAGCACTTTCCATAGAAAAGAAAGATAGTACCCCTTTTCAAGTGAGCAATCTGCCAAAATTATCAGAACTATTGAAAGAATAAGTTCCAATCAGTTTTCTATAGAGTAAAAAAAATTAAATTTTTGTTAATAAAGCATGAATATTTTAGTTACAGTCATAGTAGTTAGAGTAAACAGGTCAGCAGTATTAAGAAAAAAATATATGAGCACTTAATGAAAGTCAGACTTGGCTGTGAAATTAAGTGTATCTTTGCTTACTGTATTCTACGTAGATATAGGGAATAACAGCAAATAAATTACTCAAAAAGGGAGCACTTTCTGATAGAAAAAAAAGATTGTAACCCTTTTAAAGTGAGCAATCTGCCAAAATTACTACAACTATTGAAAAGAATAAGTTCAAATCAGTTATCTATAAAGAAAAATAAAATTAAATTAAAGAAAATAAAGCATGAATATTTAGTTACACTCATTGTAGTTAGAGTAAACAGGTCAGCAGTATTAAGAAAGAAATATATGAGCAGTTAATGAAAGTCAGACTTATTTTCCTGGTGTCAATGGCTGTGAAATTAAGTGTATCTTTGCTTACTGTATTCTACGTAGATAGAGAATAACAGCAAATTAATTACTCAAAAAGGGAGCACTTTCTGATAGAAAAGCAAGATAGTACCCTTTTTCAAGTGAGCAATCTGCCAAAAATATTAGAACTATTGAAAAGAATAAGTTAAAATTAATTTTCTATAGAGTAAAAAAAAATAAATTTTAGGAAATAAAGCATGAATATTTTAGTTACACTCATAGTTGTTAGAGTAAACAGGTGAGCAGTATAAAGAAAAAAAACTTGAGGAGTTAATGAAAGTTAGACTTATTTTCCTGGTGTCACTGGCTGTGAAATTAAGTGTTTCTTTGCTTACTGTATTCTAGGTAGATATAGAGAATAACAGCAAATTAATTACTCAAAAAGGGAGCACTTTCTGATAGAAAAGCAAGATAGTACCCCTTTTCAAGTGAGCAATCTGCTAAAAATATCAGAACTATTGAAAAGAATAAGTTCAAATCAGTTTTCTATAGAGTAAAAAAAATAAATTTTAGGAAATAAAGCATGAATATTTAGTTACACTCATAATTGTTAGAGTAAACAGGTGAGCAGTATTAAGAAAAATATATGAGGAGTTAAAGAAAGTCAGACGTCTTTTCCTGGTGTCAATGGCTGTGAAATTAAGTGTTTCTTTGCTTACTGTATTCTACGTGGATAGAGAATAACAGCAAATTAATTACTCAAAAAGGGGGCACTTTCTGGTAGAAAAGCTAGATAGTACCCCTTTTCAAGTGAGCAATCTGCCAAAATTATCAGAAGTATTGAAAGAATAAGTTCCAATCAGTTTTCTATAGAGTAAAAAAAATTAAATTTTTGTTAAAAAAGCATGAATATTTAGTTACACTCATAATTGTTAGAGTAAACAGGTGAGCAGTATTAAGAAAAAATATATGAGGAGTTAAAGAAAGTCAGACGTCTTTTCCTGGTGTCAATGGCTGTGAAATTAAGTGTTTCTTTGCTTACTGTATTCTACGTGGATAGAGAATAACAGCAAATAAATTACTCAAAAAGGGAGCACTTTCTGATAGAAAAAAAAAGATTGTACCCCTTTTAAAGTGAGCAATCTGCCAAAATTACTACAACTATTGAAAAGAATAAGTTCAAATCAGTTATCTATAAAGAAAAATAAAATTAAATTAAAGAAAATAAAGCATGAATATTTAGTTACACTCATAGTAGTTAGAGTAAACAGGTCAGCAGTATTAAGAAAAAATTATATGAGTAGTTCCTGAAAGTCAGACTTAAATTCCTTAAATGACTGTCAGTGAATTTATGTGATTCCTTGCTTACTGTATTCTAGGCAGATGTAGAGAATAACAGCAAATTAAATACTCAAAAAGGGTGCACTTTCCAATAGAAAAGAAAGATAGTACCCCTTTTCAAGTGAGCAATCTGCCAAAAATATCAGAACTATTGAAAAGAATAAGTTCAAATCAGTTTTCTATAGAGTAAAAAAAAATAAATTTTAGGAAATAAAGCTTGAATATTTAGTTACACTCATAGTTGTTAGAGTAAACAGGTGAGCAGTATAAAGAAAAAAAATATGAGGAGTTAAAGAAAGTCAGACTTATTTTCCTGGTGTCAATGGCTGTGAAATTAAGTGTATCTTAGCTTACTGTATTCTATGTAGATATAGAGAATAACAGCAAATTAATTACTCAAAAAGGGAGCACATTCTGATAGAAATGTAAGATAGTACTCCTTTTCAAGTGATCAATCTGCCAAAATTATAAAATGAAAGTCAGACTTCTTTTCCTGTTGTCAATGGCTGTGAAATTAAGTGTATCTTTGCTTACTGTATTCTAGATAGATATAGAGAATAACAGCAAATTAATTACTCAAAAAGGGAGCACTTTCTGATAGAAAAGCAAGATAGTACCCCTTTTCAAGTGAGCAATCTGCCAAAATTATTAGAACTATTGAAAAGAATAAGTTCAAATCAGTTTTCTATAAAGAAAAAATTAAATGAAAGAAAATAAAGCATGAACATTTTAGTTACACTCATACTTGTTAGAGTAAACAGATCAGCAGAATTAAGAAAAAAATATATGAGTAGTTCCTGAAAGTCAGACTTAAATTCCTTAAATGACTATCAGTGAATTTTATGTGTTTCTTTGCTTACTGTATTCTAGGCAGATGTAGAGAATAACAGCAAATTAATTACTCAAAAAGGGAGCACTTTCTGATAGAAAAGCAAGATAGTACCCTTTTCAAGTGTGCAATCTGCCAAAATTATTAGAACTATTGAAAAGAATAAGTTCAAATCAGTTATCTATAAAGAAAAATAAAATTAAATTAAAGAAAATAAAGCATGAACATTTTAGTTACACTCATACTTGTTAGAGTAAACAGGTCAGCAGTATTAAGAAAAAATTATGTGAGTAGTTTTTGAAAGTCAGACTTAAATTCCTTGAATGAGAGTCAGTGAATTTCTTTACTTACTGTATTCTAGGCAGATGCAGAGAATAATAGCAAATTAGTTACTCAAAAAGGGTGCACTTTCCGATAGAAAAGAAAGATAGTACCCCTTTTCAAGTGAGCAATCTGCCAAAATTATTAGAAATATGGAAAAGAATAAGTTCAATTCAGTTTTTTATAGAGTAAAAAAAAATAAATTTTAGGAAATAAAGCATAAATATTTAGTTACATTCATAGTTGTTAGAGTAAACAGGTGAGCAGTATAAAGAAAATATTACATGAGTAGTTCCTGAAAGTCAGACTTAAATTCCTTAAATGACTATCAGTGAATTTAAGTGTTTCTTTGCTTACTGTATTCTGGGCAGATGTAGAGAATAACAGCAAATTAATTACTCAAAAAGGGAGTACTTTCTGATAGAAAAGCAAGATAGTACCCTTTTCAAGTGTGCAATCTGCCAAAATTATTAGAACTATTGAAAAGAAGAAGTTCAAATCAGTTTTCTATAAAGAAAAATTAATTTAAATTAAAGAAAATAAAGCATGAACATTTTAGTTACTCATAACTTTGAAAGATATGATGAAAATGATGAGAAAATATATAGCTAGATAAATACATACATAGATACAGCTATTTCAACATATAACCAAATCAGAAATTCATTGTCTATATACCATGTTGCAGTCTTTAAATGATACACCCACAAAGGAGGCACTTTCTGGAATTCACAGAAAGAGTGTACCTCTTTGTCAGGTTAACCGTGTGCTCTTATTCTCAAGACAGACTTCAAAAACAAAAAACTAAGGTGGGCGGTTATCTAAAATGAGAAATATCAAGCAAACTAAATTTGTTCAAGTCCTCCACAGCACATGGTGGGAGAGCTGGGCACCTAGGGCGGAGGCCCTGAGTGGATCGGGGTGGACCTGGGCATCACCCCGGATATAGCTGTGAGGAAATGCAGAAGGGCTGCTAGTCCTCCACAGTATCTGGTGGGAGCACTGGGCACCTAGAGCAGAGGCCCTGAGTGGATCGGAGTGGACCTGGGAGTCACCCCGGAGAAGGCTGTAAAGGATATGCAGATGAGCTGCAAGTCCTCCACAGCACCTGAAAGTCCTCCGGTGGTAGATCTGGGCACCTCTCAGCTGAGGAAAAGGCTTACCAGGGGTTAGGCCGAAGCCAGCATTCCTCCCCCTGAGGGTCGCCTAATCCTAGCCAAAAAGCACCTGGAAACTCTGGCACCTGGAGCGAGGGCCCTAGGAAGATCAGGGTGGACCTGGGAGTCACCCCGGATACAGCTGTGAGGAAATGCAGAAGGGCTGCAAGTCCTCCACAGCACCTGGTGGGAGCGCTGGGCACCTAGAGCGGAGGCCCTGGGTGGATCAGAGAAGTCCTGGGAGTCACCCCGGAGAAGGCTGTAAAGGATATGCAGATGACCTGCAAGTCCTCCACAGCACCAGAAAGGCAGCCGGGTGTAGAGCTGGGCACCTCTCAGCTGAGGAAAAGGCTTACCAGGGGTTAGGCCAAAGCCAGCATTCCTCCCCCTGAGGGTCGCCTAATCCTAGCCAAAAAGCACCTGGAAACTTTGGCACCTGGAGCGAGGGCCCTAGAGAGATCGGGGTGGATTTGGGAGTCACCCCGGATACAGCTGTGAGGAAATGCAGAAGGGCTGCAAGTCGTCCACAGCACCTGGTGGGAGCGCTGGGCACCTAGAGCGGAGGCCCTGAGTGGATCGGAGTGGACCTGGGAGTCACCCCGGAGAAGGCTGTAAAGGATATGCAGATGAGCTGCAAGTCCTCTACAGACTTATTTTCCAGGTGTCAATGGCTGTGAAATTAAGTGTATCTTTGCTTACTGTATTCTATGTAGATATAGAGAATAACAGCAAATTAATTACTCAAAAAGGGAGCACTTTCTAATAGAAAAAAAAGATAGTACCCCTTTTCAAGTGAGCAATCTGCCAAAATTATCAGAACTATAGAAAAGAATAAGTTCCAATCAGTTTTCTATAGAGTAAAAAAAATTAAATTTTAGTTAATAAAGCATGAATATTTTAGCTACAGTCATGGTTAGAGTAAACAGGTCAGCAATATTAAGAAAAAAATATATGAGCACTTAATGAAAGTCAGACTTATTTTCCTGGTGTCACTGGCTGTGAAATTAAGTGTTTCTTTGCTTACTGTATTCTACATGGATAGAGAATAACAGCAAATTAATTACTCAAAAAGGGGGCACTTTCTGATAGAAAAGCTAGATAGTACCCCTTTTCAAGTGAGCAATCTGCCAAAATTATCAGAACTATAGAAAAGAATAAGTTCCAATCAGTTTTCTATAGAGTAAAAAAAATACATTTTAGGAAATAAAGCATGAATATTTAGTTACACTCATAGTTGTTAGAGTAAACAGGTGAGGAGTATAAAGAAAAAAAAATATGAGGAGTTAATGAAAGTCAGACTTAAATTCCACGTGTCACTGGCTGTGAAATTAAGTTTATCTTTGCTTACTGTATTCTAGGTAGATATAGAGAATAACAGCAAATTAATTACTCAAAAAGGGAGCAGTTTTTGATAGAAAAAAAAGATAGTACCCCTTTTCAAGTGAGCAATATGCCAAAATTACCAGAACTATTGAAAAGAATCAGTTCAAATCAGTTTTCTATAGAGTAAAGAAAATTAATTTAAAGGAAATAAAGCATGAATATTTTAGATACATTCATAACTTTGAAAGATCTAAGGACGGTGTAAGCGGTTGACCCTAAAAATGTCTGTGATTGGAATTCTGATGATGGGAATGTAAAATATTTTTATCAGTTTTTCTAATGAAATATCTTGTGGAAGGGATAGCATAGGGATGAACAATTATACATAATTTTTACCTGGGTGAGTGAGTGAAAAAAGTACTAAGATTAGAGATACACTGAATTTTAAAGAGCTGCAAGTCCTCCACAGCACCTGAAAGGCAGCCGGTGGTAGATCTGGGCACCTCTCAGCTGAGGAAAAGGCTTACCAGGGGTTAGGCCGAAGCCAGCATTGCTCCCCCTGAGGGTCGCCTAATCCTAGCCAAAAAGCACCTGGAAACTCTGGCACCTGGAGCGAGGGCCCTAGGAAGATCGGGGTGGATTTGGGAGTCACCCCGGATACAGCTGTGAGGAAATGCAGAAGGGCTGCATGTCCTCCACAGCACCTGGTGGGAGCACTGGGCACCTAGAGCGGAGGCCCTGAGTGGATCGGAGTGGACCTGGGAGTCACCCCGGAGAAGGCTGTAAAGGATATGCAGATGAGCTGCAAGTCCTCCACAGACTTATTTTCAAGGTGTCAATGGCTGTGAAATTAAGTGTAACTTTGCTTACTGTATTCTATGTAGATCTAGAGAATAACAGCAAATTAATTACTCAAAAAGGGAGCACTTTCTGATAGACAGGAAAGATAGTACCCCTTTTCAAGTGAGCAATCTGCCAAAATTATCAGAACTATTGAAAAGAATAAGTTCAAATCAGTTTTCTATAGAGTAAACAAAATTAAATTAAAGGAAAAAAAGCATGAACATTTTAGATACACTCATAACTTTGAAAGATATGATGAAAGTGAAGAGAAAATATATAATAACCGTTTGCTTTTATTCTCATGACAGATCTGGGTGGACTAGTTTTCTATAGTGTAAAAAAATTAAATTTTAGGAAATAAAGGATGAATATTTTAGTTACACTCATAGTTGTTAGAGAGGTCAGCAGTATTAAGAAAAATTATATGAGTAGTACCTGAAAGTCAGACTTAAATTCCTTAAATGATTGTCAGTGAATTTAAGTGTTTCTTTGCTTACTGTATTCTAGGCAGATGTACAGAATAACAGCAAATTAATTACTCAAAAAGGGAGCACTTTCTGATAGAAAAGCAAGATAGTACCCTTTTTCAAGTGAGCAATCTGCCAAAATTATTAGAACTATTGAAAAGAATAAGTTCAAATCAGTTTTCTATAAAGAAAAATTAATTTAAAGAAAATAAAGCATGAACATTTTAGTTTCTCATAACTTTGAAAGATATGATGAAAATGATGAGAAAATATGTAAGCTAGATAAATACATACATAGATACAGCTATTTCAACATATAACCAAATCAGAAATTCATTCTCTATATACCATGTTGCAGTCTTAAAATGATACACCCACAAAGGAGGAACTTTCTGGAATTCACAGAAAGATTGTACCTCTTTGTCAGGTTAACCGTGTGCTCTTATTCTCAAGACAGACTTCACAAACAAAAAACTAAGGTGGCCGGTTATCTAAAATGAGAAATATCAAGCAAACTAAATTTGTTCAAGTCCTCCACAGCACCTGGAGGGATAGCTGGGCACCTAGGGCGGAGGCCCTGAGTGGATCGGGGTGGACCTGGGCATCACCCCGGATATAGCTGTGAGGAAATGCAGAAGGGCTGCTAGTCCTCCACAGTGCCTGGTGGGAGCACTGGGCACCTAGAGCAGAGGCCCTGAGTGGATCGGAGTGGACCTGGGAGTCATCCCGGAGAAGGCTGTAAAGGATATGCAGATGAGCTGCAAGTCCTCCACAGACTTATTTTCCAGGTGTCAATGGCTGTGAAATTAAGTGTATCTTTGCTTACTGTATTCTATGTAGATATAGAGAATAACAGCAAATTAATTACTCAAAAAGGGAGCACTTTCTAATAGAAAAAAAAGTACCCCTTTTCAAGTGAGCAATCTGCCAAAATTATTAGAACTATTGAAAAGAATAAGTTCAAATCAGTTTTCTGTAGAGTAAAAAAATAAATTTATGAAATAAAGCATGAATAGTTGTTAGAGTAAACAGGTCAGCAGTACTAAGAAAAAATTATATAAAGAGTTCCTGAAATTCAGACTTCAATTCCTTAAGAGACGGTGAACTTATTTCTTTGCTTACTGTATTTCAGCTAGATTTAGAGAATAACAGCAAATCAGTTACTCAAAAAGGGTGCACTTTCCAATAGAAAAAAAAAGATAGTACCCCTTTTCAAGTGAGCAATCTGCCAAAATTATCAGAACTATTGAAAAGAATAAGTTCAAATCAGTTATTTATAGAGCAAAGAAAATTAATTTAAAAGAAATAAAGCATGAACATTTTAGTCACACTCATAACTTTGAAAGATCTGAGGACGGTGTTAGCGGTTGTCCCTATAAATGTCTGTGATTGGAATTCTGATAAAGGGAATGTAAAATATTTTTATCAGTTTTTCTAATGAATTATCTTGTGGAAGGGATAGCATAGGGATGAACAATTATACATTATTGTTACCTGGGTGAGTTAGTGCAAAAAAGTACTAAGATTAGAGATAGACTGAATTTTAAGAGCTATTGTATTAGGTAAATGGTAGGGTTTTCCTTCTTTTCATTTATTAAAGCTTAGTGTAGTAGGTATTCAGGTTCTGGGTTCCTGCTTCCAGGCAAAAATTTAAAAAACTACTGAGGTGGTGGAACAAAACAGGAGGAGCGACGCCAGAATAACAAGTGCACCAATGTCAAGAAAGACCAAAGGTTTTGCATGCAAGAAAGTTCAGCAAAATACCGCTAAGTACACGCATCACAGTCTACAACTGTTCAGGGACACTACATTTAGAATTATATATTTACCTGGAAATTGATGCGTTTGCTCATTTTACTGTAATCTAGGCAGATGTAGAGAATAACAGCAAATTAATCACTCAAAAAGGGAGCACTTTCTGATAGAAAAGCAAGATAGTACCCTTTTCAAGTGTGCAATCTGCCAAAATTATTAGAACTATTGAAAAGAATAAGTTCAAATCAGTTTTCTCTAAAGAAAAATTAATTTAAATTAAAGAAAATTAAGCATGAACATTTCAGTTTCTCACAACTTTGAAAGATATGATGAAAATGATGAGAAAATATGTAAGCTAGATAAATACATACATAGATACAGATATTTCAACATATAACCAAATCAAAAATTCATTCTCTATATACCATGTTGCAGTCTTTAAATGATACACCCACAAAGGAGGCACTTTCTGGAATTCACAGAAAGAGTATACCTCTTTGTCAGGTTAACCGTGTGCTCTTATTCTCAAGACAGACTTCACAAACAAAAAACTAAGGTGGCCGGTTATCTAAAATGAGAAATATCAAGAAAACTAAATTTGTTCAAGTCCTCCACAGCACCTGGTGGGAGAGCTGGGCACATAGGGCGGAGGCCCTGAGTTGATAGGAGTGGACCTGGGCATCACCACAGATATAGCTGTGAGGAAATGCAGAAGGGCTGCTAGTCCTCCATAGTACCTGGTGGGAGCACTAGGCACCTAGATCAGAGGCCCTGAGTGGATCAGAGTGGACCTGGGAGTCATCCCGGAGAAGGCTGTAAAGGATATGCAGATGAGCTGCAAGTCCTCCACAGCACCTGAAAGGCAGCCGGTGGTAGAGCTGGGCACCTCTCAGCTGAGGAAAAGGCTTACCAGGGGTTAGGCCGAAACCAGCATTCCTCCCCCTGAGGGTCGACTAATCCTAGCCAAAAGCACCTGGAAACTCTGGCACCTGGAGCGAGGGCCCTAGGAAGATCAGGGTGGACCTGGGAGTCACCCCGGATACAGCCGTGAGGAAATGCAGAAGGGCTGCAAGTCCTCCACAGCACCTGGTGGGAGGAGCGCTGGGCACCTAGAGCGGAGGCCCTGGGTGGATCGGAGAAGTCCTGGGAGTCACCCCGGAGAAGACTGTAAAGGATATGCAGATGAACTGCAAGTCCTCCACAGCACCAAACAGGCATCCGGGTGTAGAGCTGGGCACCTCTCAGCTGAGGAAAAGGCTTACCAGGGGTTAGGCCGAAGCCAGCATTCCTCCCCCTGAGGGTTGACTAATCCTAGCCAAAAAGCACCGGGAAACTCTGGCACCTGGAGCGAGGGCCCTAGGAAGATCAGGGTGGACCTGGGAGTCACCCCGGATACAGCTGTGAGGAAATGCAGAAGGGCTGCTAGTCCTCCACAGTACCTGGTGGGAGCACTGGGCACCTAGAGCAGAGGCCCTGAGTGGATCGGAGTGGACCTGGGAGTCACCCCGGAGAAGGCTGTAAAGGATATGCAGATGACCTGCAAGTCCTCCACAGCACCAGAAAGGGAGCCGAGTGTAGAGCTGGGCACCTCTCAGCTGAGGAAAAGGCTTACCAGGGGTTAGGCCAAAGCCAGCATTCCTCCCCCTGAGGGTCGACTAATCCTAGCCAAAAAGCACCTGGAAACTCTGGCACCTGGAGCGAGGGCCCTAGAAAGATCAGGGTGGACTGGGAGTCACCCCGGATACAGCTGTGAGGAAGTGCAGAAGGGCTGCAAGTTCTCCACAGCACCTGGTGGGAGCTCTGGGCACCTAGAGCGGAGGCCCTGAGTGGATCGGAGTGGACCTGGGAGTCACCCCGGAGAAGGCTGTAAAGGATATGCAGATGAGCTGCAAGTCCTCCACAGACTTATTTTCCAGGTGTCAATGGCTGTGAAATTAAGTGTATCTTTGCTTACTGTATTCTATGTAGATATAGAGAATAACAGCAAATTAATTACTCAAAAAGGGAGCACTTTCTAATAGAAAAAAAAGATAGTACCCCTTTTCAAGTGAGCAATCTGCCAATATTATTAGAACTATTGAAAATAATAAGTTCAAATCAGTTTTCTGGAGAGTAAAAAAATAAATTTTAGGAAATAAAGCATGAATAGTTGTTAGAGTAAACAGGTCAGCAGTACTAAGAAAAAATTATATAAAGAGTTCCTGAAATTCAGACTTCAATTCCTTAAGAGACGGTGAACTTATTTCTTTGCTTACTGTATTTCAGCTAGATATAGAGAATAACAGCAAATCAATTACTCAAAAAGGGTGCACTTTCCAATAGAAAAAAAAAGATAGTACCCCTTTTCAAGTGAGCAATCTGCCAAAATTATCAGAACTATTGAAAAGAATAAGTTCAAATCAGTTATCTATAGAGCAAAGAAAATTAATTTAAAAGAAATAAAGCATGAACATTTTAGTCACACTCATAACTTTGAAAGATCTGAGGACGGTGTTAGCGGTTGTCCCTATAAATGTCTGTGATTGGAATTCTGATAAAGGGAATGTAAAATATTTTTATCAGTTTTTCTAATGAATTATCTTGTGGAAGGGATAGCATAGGGATGAACAATTATACATTATTGTTACCTGGGTGAGTTAGTGCAAAAAAGTACTAAGATTAGAGATAGACTGAATTTTAAGAGCTGTTGTATTAGGTAAATGGTAGGGTTTTCCTTCTTTTCATTTATTAAAGCTTAGTGTAGTAGGTATTCAGGTTCTGGGTTCCTGCTTCCTGTCAAAAATTTAAAAAACTACTGAGGTGGTTGAATAAAACAGGAGGAGCGACACCAGAATAACAAGTGCACCAATGTCAAGAAAGACCAAAGGTTTTGCATGCAAGAAAGTTCAGCAAAATACAGCTAAGTACACACATCACAGTCTACAACTGTTCAGGGACACTATATTTAGAATTATATATTTACCTGGAAATTGATGCGTTTGCTCATTTTAAAGTGGGGAAGTTTGATCCCTGAAAAAGAAAAGTGGCACAAAGAATCAATTCTTTGATGGGATTATTAGTTGAAATAAATTCTAAGTAACAACATAATTAAGCAGCATTTATACTTATCTGATAGATTTTGATGAAGGCTTGGATAAATGAAGATTAGTAGTTGGATGTAGACATGTTGTCTACAATTTAAAGGAAAAGTTGCAGTTTACATTTGCTTATTCTTATAATACAATATAAAACTGTTTGCATTTTGGAATTTGTATTTATATATGATTGAACATATAAATATTACGTTTAAATACAGCTGTTTATTAAAAGAGAAACTATTTATTGCAAGTAATTAAAGAACCCATCTGGTGCAATAAATTATTTCAATTTAATTCATTATTTAGTGTGCAACATTGTTATTATTACAATTCTGAACATCAAGGGAAATTCGACTAACATTCAAAGTTGCAAACTCTATAGTTAAAAGAATTTCTAAATTTTTCTGTAAAACTTCACAATGGTGAGTGTGGGCGTGGGGAACCCCTGAACCGTGATCAGAACATCCAATCACCCTATTTGCACCTCATCATTTGTAGGAGTTGTACATTACACTCATAGTTGTTAGAATAAACAGATCAGCAGTATTAAGAAAAAATTATATGAGGAGTACCTGAAAGTCAGTCTTAAATTCCTTAAGAGTCCGTCTTTGAATTTAAGTGTTTCTCTGCTTAATGTATTCTAGGTAGATCTAGAGAATAACAGCAAATTAATTACTCAAAAAGGGAGCACTTTCTGATAGACAGGAAAGATAGTACCCCTTTTCAGGTGAGCAATCTGCCCAAATTATCAGAACTATTGAAAAGAATAAGTTCAAATCAGTTTTCTATAGAGTAAACAAAATTAAATTAAAGGAAAAAAAGCATGAACATTTTAGATACACTCATAACTTTGAAAGATATGATGAAAGTGAAGAGAAAATATATAATAACCGTTTGCTTTTATTCTCATTACAGATCTGGGTGGACTAGTTTTCTATAGTGTAAAAAAATTAAATTTTAGGAAATAAAGGATGAATATTTTAGTTACACTCATAGTTGTTAGAGTAAAGAGGTCAGCAGTATTAAGAAAAATTATATGAGTAGTACCTGAAAGTCAGACTTAAATTCCTTAAATGATTGTCAGTGAATTTAAGTGTTTCTTTGCTTACTGTATTCTAGGCAGATGTAGAGAATAACAGCAAATTAATTACTCAAAAAGGGAGGACTTTCCATAGAAAAGAAAGATAGTACCCCTTTTCAAGTGAGCAATCTGCCAAAAATATCAGAACTATTGAAAAGAATAAGTTCAAATCAATTTTCTATAGAGTAAAGAAAATTAATTTAAAGGAAATACAGCATGTACATTTTAGTTACTCATAACTTTGAAAGATATGATGAAAATGATGAGAAAATATATAAGCTATTTAAATATATACATAGATACAGCTATTTCAACTTATAACCAAATCAGAAATTCATCTCTATATACCATATTACAGTCATTAAATGATACACCCACAAAGGAGGCACTTTCTGGAATTCACAGAAAGAATGTACCTCTTTGTCAGGTTAACAGTGTGCTCTTATTCTCAAGACAGACTTTACAAACAAAAAACTAAGGTGGGTGGTTATCTAAAATGAGAAATATAAAGCAAACTTAATTTGTTCAAGTCCTCCACAGCACCTGGTGGGAGAGCTGGGCACCTAGAGCGGAGGCCCTGAGTGAATCGGGGTGGACCTCGGCATCTCCCCGGATATAGTTGTGAGGAAATGCAGAAGGGCTGCAAGTCCTCCACAGTACCTAGTGGGAGCACTGGGCACCTAGAGCAGAGGCCCTGATTGGATCGGAGTGGACCTGGGACTCACCCCGGAGAAGGCTGTAAAGGATATGCAGATGAGCTGCAAGTCCTCCACAGCACCTGAGAGGCAGCTGGTGGTAAAGCTGGGCACTGTTCATCTGAGGAAAAGGCTTACCATGGGTTAGGCCAAAGCCAGCATTCCTCCCCTGAGGGTCGCCTGATCCTAGCCAAAAAGCACCTGGAAACCCTGGCACCTGGAGCGAGGGCCCTAGGAAGATCAGGGTGGACCTGGGAGTCACCCTGGATAGAGCTGTGAGGAAATGCAGAAGGGCTGCAAGTCCTCCACAGCACCTGTTGGGAGCGCTGGGCACCTAGAGCGGAGGCCCTGAGTGGATCGGAGTGGACCTGGGAGTCACCCTGGCGAAGGCTGTAAAGGATATGCAGATGACCTTCAAGTCCTCCACTACTACTATTACTTAGCATTTCTATAGCGCTGCCAGGGTTACGCAGCGCTGTACAAGTTTAGCATTAGGATGGACAGTCCCTGCTCAAGAGAGCTTACAATCTAAAGGTTACAAACTATGTAGTCAGTGTAGGTAACTTACAACTTATGTGGTCAGTGTAGATATCTTACAATCTAAATGTTACAACTATGTAGTCAGTGTAGGTAACATGAATGGGGAAGGTGGTTAGGCGCCAAAAGCAAGGGAGAAGAGATGGGCTTTGAGTAAGGACTTGAAGATGGGCAGGGAGGGCGCATGGCGTATGGGCTTGGGAAGCCTGTTCCAGGCATAAGGTGATGCGAAGCAGAAGGGGCGGAGTCTGGAGTTAGCGGTGGTAGAGAAGGGTACAGATAGAAGTGATTTGTCCTGAGAGCGGAGGTTGCGGGTGGGAACATACGGGGAGAGGAGGGTAGAGAGGTAAAGTGGGGCTGCATATTGAGTGCACTTGAAGGTCAATAGGAGAAGCTTGAACTGTATACGGTAGCGGATCGGGAGCCAGTGAAGCGACTTGAGGAGAGGGGTGATATGAGAGTATCGGTTCACGCGGTAGATAAGACGAGCAGTGGAATTTTGGACAGATTGAAGGGGGGATAGATGGCTAAGCGGGAGGCCAGCGAGAAGAAGGTTGCAATAGTCAAGACGAGAGGTAACGAGCGAGTGGATGAGGGTTCGTGTGGTCTGTTCAGAGAAGAATGGGCGAATTTTGCTAATATTATAGAGGAAGAAGCGACAGGTCTTAGCTGTCTGCTGGATATGGGCAGAGAAGGAGAGGGAGGAGTCGAAGATGACTCCGAGATTGCGGGCTGAAGAGACGGGGAGGATGAGGGCGTTGTCAACAGAGATGGAAAGTGGGGGTAGAGGATAAGAGGGTTTGGGTGGAAAGACAAGGAGCTCGGTCTTTGCCATGTTCAGTTTCAGATGCCGGTTGGACATCCAGGCAGTGATGTCTGAGAGGCAGGCCGAAACTTTGGCCTGGGTTTCGACTGTGATGTCGGGAGTGGAGAGATAAAGCTGGGTGTCATCAGCATAGAGATGGTACTGGAAACCATGTGATGAGATCAGCGAGCCCAGGGAGGAGGTGTAGATCGAGAAAAGAAGCGGGCCAAGGACAGATCCTTGAGGAACCCCAACAGAGAGTGGGATGGTGGTGGAAGAAGAGCCATTAGAAAATACTCTGAAGGTGCGTTGGGAAAGGTACGAAGAGAACCAGGCGAGGACGGAGCCCTGGAACCCGAATGAGGACAGTGTGTCAAGAAGTAAATTATGATTAACGGTGTCAAAGGCGGCCGATAGGTCGAGGAGGATGAGGATGGAATAGTGACCTTTTGATTTTGCAAGGAACAGGTCATCGCAGACATTAGAGAGTGCTGTTTCTGTCGAGTGTAGTGGGCGAAAGCCGGATTGAAGCGGATCGAGGACAGCCTGAGAGGAGAGGAAATGAAGGCAGCGGCTGTGGACAGTGCATTCAAGTAATTTGGAGAGGAAGGGTAGAAGAGAGATGGGGCGGTAGTTGGAGGGACAGGTGGGGTCAAGTGAAGGTTTTTTGAGAAGGACGAGAAGCAGTGAGACTGTGGCAGGAGGAGGGGTTGGAAACTACAGGAGGGTGAGAGAAGAAACCCAACGCCTTCACCGCGTGCATCTGGATGGGGAGTGTGGGAGAAAAGATATCCTCCATGGCATAGGGCTGCGATTGAGGCAGTGTCATTAGGATTTATACAAGTTTCAGTTAAAGCGAGTAGTTGAAGGGAACGGGAGATGAATAAATTGTGGGTGAAGGAGAGTTTGTTGCATACTGAGTGGGCATTCCATAGGGCACACGTGAAGGGGAGGGAAGCGGGGGGGAGAAGGGGAATAGGGATGAGATTGGAGGCATTCTGGGACCGGTTACATGGATATGGAGAGGAGAGGTGAGGGGGACCTGGATTGGGATTGATGTCACCTGCGGAAAGAAGGAGAAGGAGTAAGAGAGTGCGGAGGAGGGTGGGAGAGGAGGGTCGACGAAGATGACGAAGACGGGATGTGTTAAGGAGGAATGGGGATGGGTTAATGGTAGGGAGGAAGTGTAAAAGGTTGATAGCTAGGAATGATGAGGGGGCAGGAGGACTGGGGAGGTGGTGGGGGTGGGGGAAGGTAGGGTAGGGGAGTAATGAGCAGAACGGGAGGGGACAAGGGTGGGCAATGAGTTCCTGAGGTAGACAGTGGAGGGGAGGGGGGTAAGATGTTAGGAAGGGACAGGGCGATGAAGAGAATGTGTATAGGGGCCATATATAGGGCTAAGGTGGATGCGGATAAATGTGAAGTGGCTAAGGTGATAGGAGTAGAGGAGGAAGGCAGGAAGGCTAGGACTGGGACAGCAGGCAACAGCTAGGGCATAGGGAGTGATAGTGTCTAGAGGAATTCAATCAGCAGTTGAGATAGAGTAAAGGAATTCAGTCAACAGTTAAAGTAGGTATTCAATATGCATCAGAAGTCGAGGTAACAACTTGAGGATTTAAACATTAGCATTAAAGCAGTTCAATCAATAATTAAAGTAGATTACAGTGAGATGCAGCTAAGCCTAAATGCTAGCAATATTGCAGATTGTAGAGCGGCAATTAATAAAGCAAATAAAATGAGGATATGCGGTGAGGTGCAGTTTAAGCCTCAAAGTCTACAATATTGCAGAATTATATAGCAATTAGGTAGTAGAATTTCAACATGATACAGAGCAGTAGGATTTTAGGTAGCGACTTGAGTTAATGAAACAGATGACTGGGACAGGCAGGGATCCGATGGACTGGGACAAGCTGGAGCAGGTAGCTGGAACAAGCCGGAGCAGGTATCTGGAACAAGCTGAAACAGGCAGGGAGAGGCTGGATCAGGTGGACAGGAACAAGCTGGATCAGGCGGGCTGGTACTGCTGAAGCAGAAGGACTGGAGCAAGCTGGATCAGGCGGGCTGGTATTACTGAAGCAGAAGGACTGGAGCAACAGGGGGAAGCTGAGCAGGCGGGTTGGAATAAGCTGGATCAGGCGGGCTGGGGGAAGCTGGAGCAGATGTCTGGCGCAACAGGGAGGAACTGGATCAGGCGGACTGGAACAGGCTGGTGCAGATGGACTGGGACGAGCTGGGTCAGGCGGGCTGGAACAGGCTGGAGCAGCCGGACTGGAACAGGCTGGTGCAGATGGACTGGGACGAGCTGAATGAGCTGGGTCAGGCGGGCTGGAACAGGCTGGAGCAGATGGCTGGAACAAACAGGGAGAAGCTGGATCTGACGGACTACGGCTGGAACAAACAGGGAGAAGCTGGATCCGACGGACTATGGCTGGAACAAGCAGGGAGAAGCTGGATCCGACGGACTACGGCTGGAACAAGCAGGGAGAAGCTGGATCCGACGGACTGCAGTAAGCTGGAGCAGGTAGTAGGTGGGCTGGAATAAGCTGGAGTAGATGGCTGGTATAAGCAGGGAGAAGCTGGATCCGGCTGGATCGGGCGGACTACGGCTGGAACAAGCAGGGAGAAGCTGGATTCGACAGACTGCGGTAAGCTGGAGCAGGTAGCTGGAACAGTAGGGAGAGGCAGGAGCAGGTAGCTGGAGCAAACAGGGAGAAGCTGGATCCGACGGACTGCGGCTAGGCGGCAGGACTGGAGCAGGTAGCTGGAACAAGCAGGGACTGGAGCAGGTAGCTGGAGCAAGCAGGGAGAGGCAGGAGCAGGTAGCTGGAACAAACAGGGATCCGACGGACTGCGGCTGGGTGAGCTGGGCAGCAGGACTGGAGTGAGCTGGAGCTGGCTGGAACAGGTGGACTGGAACAAGATGGGGCAGAGGAGAGCTGGGCAGCAGGGCTGAAACACTCAGGAACAGGCTGGATTAGGTGGGCTGAAACAGAGGAGAGCTGAGCGGCAGGACCGGAACATGCAGGAGAAGACGGAGAAGATGGACTGGAATGATCTGTGGCAGAAAGCTTAAATCACTTAGCTTGCCGTCTGGACCTGGAGATCCGCTGAGGTTTAAACGGTGGTGCGTTTAAACCTAGACGAGTGGTGCTGGCCGGCGATGGAGTCTCTCCGTCGGGCGCTTCAGGCGCTACCACGCGGGCAGATCGTGTCCGGAGCACTAGAAAGGCAGCCGGTGGTAAAGCTGGGCACCGCTCAGCTGAGGAAAAGGCTTACCATGGGTTAGGCCGAAGCCAGCATTCCTAACCCTGAGGGTCACCTGATCCTAGCCAAAATCAACTTGAAACACTTTCACCTGGAGCGAGGGCCCTGGGAAGATCGGAGTGCACCAGTTTTCTATAGTGTAAAAAAATTAAATTTAAGAAATAAAGGATGAATATTTTAGTTACACTCATAGTTGTTAGAGAGGTCAGCAGTATTAAGAAAAATTATATGAGTAGTACCTGAAAGTCAGACTTAAATTCCTTAAATGACTGTCAGTGAATTTAAGTGTTTCTTTGCTTACTGTATTCTAGGCAGATGTAGAGAATAACAGCAAATTAATTACTCAAAAAGGGGGCACTTTCTGATAGAAAAGCAAGATAGTACCCCTTTTCAAGTGAGCAATCTGTCAAAAATACGAGAACTATTGAAAAGAATGTTAAAATTAGTTTTCTATAGAGTAAAAAAAATAAATTTTAGAAAATAAAGCATGAATATTTAGTTACACTCACAGTTGTTAGAGTAAACAGGTCAGCAGAATGAAGAAAAAAATATATGAGCAGTTAATGAAAGTCAGACTTGAATTCCATGTTTCACTGGCTGTGAAATTAAGTGTATCTTTGCTTACTGTATTCTAGGTAGATAGAGAATAAAGCAAATTAATTACTCAAAAAGGGGGCACTTTCTGATAGAAAAAAAAGATTGTACCCCTTTTCAAGTGAGCAATCTGCCAAAATTATCAGAACTATTGAAAAGAATAAGTTCCAATCAGTTTTCTATAGAGTAAAAAAAATTAAATTTTAGTTAATAAAGCATGAATATTTTAGTTACAGTCATAGTTAGAGTAAACAGGTTAGCAGTATTAAGAAAAAAATATATATGAGCACTTAATGAAAGTCAGACTTATTTTCCTTGTGTCACTGGCTGTGAAATTAAGTGTATCTTTGCTTACTGTATTCTACGTAGATAGAGAATAACAGCAAATTAATTACTCAAAAAGGGTGCACTTTCCGATAGAAAAGAAAGATAGTATCCCTTTTCAGGTGAGCAATCTACCCAAATTATCAGAACTATTGAAAAGAATAAGTTCAAATCAGTTTTGTATAGAGAAAACAAAATTAAATTAAAGGAAATAAAGGATGAACATTTTAGATACACTCATAACTTTGAAAGATATGATGAAAGTGAAGAGAAAATATATAATAACCGTTTGCTCTTATTCTTGGGACAGACTTCACATACAAAAAACTAAGGTGGGCAGTTATCTAAAATGAGAAATATCAAGCAAACTAAATTTGTTCAAGTCCTCCACAGCACCAGGTGGGAGCGCTGGGCACCTAGAGCGGAGGCCCTGAGTGGATCGGGGTGGACCTGGGCATCACCCCGGATATAGCTGTGAGGAAATGCAGAAGGGCTGCAAGTCCTCCACAGTACCTGGTGGGAGCACTGGGCACCTAGAGCAGAGGCCCTGGGTGGATCGGAGTGGACCTGGGAATCACTCCGGAGAAGGCTGTAAAGGATATGCAGATGAGCTGCAAGTCCTCCACAGCAACAGAGAGGCAGCTGTTGGTAAAGCTGGGTACTGCTCATCTGAGGAAAAGGCTTACCAAGGGTTAGGCCGAAGCCAGCATTCCTCCCCCTGAGGGTCGCCTAATCCTAGCCAAAAAGCACCTGGAAACTCTGGCACCTGGAGCGAGGGCCCTAGGAAGATCGGGGTGGACCTGGTAGTCACCCCGGATACAGCTGTGAGGAAATGCAGAAGGGCTGCAAGTCCTCCACAGCACCTGGTGGGAGCGCTGGGCACCTAGAGCGGAGGCCCTGAGTGGATCTGAGTGGATCTGGGAGTCACCCTGGAGAAGGCTGTAAAGGATATGCAGATGAGCTGCAAGTCCTCCACAGGGTTTTTTTGGGGGCTCAGCACACAAGGGAAGGGAGCTATGGACTTAGAAGCAATTTAGGAAGTCCAATGCAGTGCCCCCTAGGGTGTCCGGTTGGTATCCTGGCATGTGAGGGGGATCAGTGCACTACGAATGCTAGTTCCTCCCATGACCAAATGCCTTGGATTTAGTCGTTTTTGAGATGGGCGTCCTCATTTTCCAGTATCGGCGAAAACCGAGGTTGCCCATCTCTAAAGTCGACCTAAATTTCATGATTTGGGCATCCCCGACCGTATTGTCGAAACGAAAGATGGATGCCCATCTTGTTTCCATAATACGGGTTGCCCCGCCCCATTACAGGCTATCCTGAGAGATGGGCGCACTTATAGATGGGCGCCCCCATTCGATTATGCCCCTCCACGTAACCAAATACCATAACGGACATTACCTGACTCTTCTTCCCCCTTTCCCTCCCTAAGTTCCCCCAATTGTACCTACCATACATGTACCTCATTCTACCACAATATCAGTTTGTATTCATTCATACCATGTATTTGTTCAGCCCGGAATCAGCTAACGCCGTTAATGGTTATATGTAAGCCACCACATTGAGCTTGCAAAAAGGTGAGAAAATATGGGATACAAATGTAACAAATAATATTAATAATTTGAATATCAATCAGGCAGTAATTTGGGGAGTCATGACCAACCTACCCTCCCTCCTCCCATGCCTTTTCTGAGATTAACATAGATACAGATATCCAGGTTCAGAATTGGATGAATGGACTCAGGAATGCAACCCTGGTATTCTGGGGTCCGAGTCTTTGTCCTAACCCTAACTTTCACCCTCTTACCTCTTCTGGTCCTCAAATTTTTATATAAGTAAATGCTTCTTGAGTGTGGAGCCCAGATGGTCAGTGGTAATGATGGATCTTGTTTTTGATTCCCTAGTTGAATCTTATAAGGTTCCCATCAGAATGAGGAACTGCTTTTGGCTTGTAGAAAGGTTTTCCACTGTAGATGATCCATCACTTAGAACCATTTCTCAGTAAATCTAATCTGGTAAAGATTATGCATGGTTTAATTACCAGTATTGCAATTTGTGTTTTCAATGACTGATTATAGTTAATCTGAAAAGACTTCAACTTGTACATGACACAGTAGCACTATTGGTAGTTGGAGGAAAAAAATTTCCAACCAGAATTCAGCCAACGATTGTCAGTATTTTTTTAAATGCTGTTGTTGGCTAGATCAGCCCTGGATATTCAGTACCAGGCCATGTGCAGGATCAGCACTGAATAGCCAGGGGTAATTTTCTCAATGCTTGCCACCAGGGGACCAAGTGGAGGGGGCCTATCTTTATAGGTGGTGCTGTGGCACTGGAGGGGGTGTTGACAATGTAGGGGGTGTGATGGCCATAGCAGTGGTGGGGATGGACATTGCACAGTGCTACATATCTAACTTTGGAGCTCACATTGACATAGTCATTGTGTGTGTGCTCTGGGGCATGAGCTGCCTGCTTTTGGGGTTGATTGGAAGGCCCGAGTCGACGTCAAGACGAGGAGGAGAAGGAAGGTGGAGATTTGATTTTTTTTTTTACAAGCAGGGCACGAGGCGCTGCCTGCGACGCTGCTTCGCCGGTTTTTTTTTAATGTGCGGCGCCGCGGGAACGGCCACGGGAGGCGGCGGGAGCGGAGCACCCCCCACCCACTGGCACCCGGGGCGGACCGCCCCCACCGCCCCCCCCCCCCCCCTTGGTACGCCACTGATGTTGTCCTGTCCATGGGATCAAAGTACAGATAGAGCATCCTTGTTGTGAACAGATTGGAACACTAACGTCCACCAATCAAGGTGAGCTATAGCAAATTCTGGTAATTTGGTGCTAGCCATCTGAACAAGAGATGGGGGCCAGTGGCCTAACATAGACGTGATTAGAATTTCCTTTAAGATAGTAATAAGCTCGACCTGTATATGATCACGGGCCATAGCCCATAAAATGTTCTTTCCCAACCTGTATTCTTCATGTGCTAAAGTCACAATTTTCTGTCTATAATGGGTGATATAAGAGCAAAAGTATCTACAATTACATTAGATAGTTTAGCTGAAGCCTCATTAATAATATGTTGTGATGTAAAGAAGCATGTTGGGCTGTGGATCCCATCTTATTTCGGAGCACTTCCATATCAATTGTATTAAGGGCTTCCAGTACAGTTCCTGTGCCTCCTAAAATGGTGTCTAATAATTCCCGCTTGTATCTAGAGGGTTTGGCTGGGGGTGTGGCTGACTGCATATCCAACCATGTATTAAGCATATGTATGTGGTTGGTAACAAATTGAGAGCAGTTTGGATATTTGGTAGTGACTAGAAATACTTTAGGATACAGATGCCAAGTAAGAAAGTGGTATTCTACATCATATAACACATCATGGGGTGCATCGTATTTAATCTGAAATGGTTTCCCCTCCTGGAACAAATTAATATCTGAGAGGTACAGAATAGGAGGAACTGGAGTGGTAGGGGAGGTGGGAGGAGGGGTGATAGGTAAACAAAGTACATCAAAAAAAGAAAGAAGTCTCAGTAATGTGCTGTTGATTACTTTGAATCCATGTATAAGTGATCTGCCAAGTCCCTTTATCCTGACAGGAAATATTGTATAGAATCAAGGCAGGAGGGCCTAGAAAGTATTTCTCTGGGGGCGCAATCAATTCTTGTGTTCTTTCTAGGGAAGTGGAAATTGGTGGAGTCCACTTCACGTTCGTGATGTTTAGGGAATAGTAGACTGGTCTGTCTTGCACCGAGCAGAAAGTCAGGATAACCAGGCCTTTTCCCTCAGGGAATGGTGGGGGTATTTCTTGATAGCGATATACCCCATCTGTGGAATTGGTCCAACCAATTGTGCATATTCGGACGATAGTTCCTGTAATGAGACTTGGGTAGAGGAGAACACATACCACACTAAACAGAAAACGTGCCATACTAGAAGCACACTGATTATTACAGTATACTAACTAACCTACTTACTTATAAACTTACTTATATAACACCTCAACAAAAATAATGTTTACTAATGTTTGCTAAGTATTATTATCACTATTGAATGCTTGTATCACCTATACAGATACTATACATTATGAGTGGCTATTATAGTTACCACTCTTCAAACATCTTTTTGTTCGGAGGGCAGCCACTGTGCTGTTTTCAGGAGTCAGTCGTCTGTGCTGTTTTCAAGAATCAGTCGTCTGTGCTGTTTTCAGGTGGAATCTGAGAACAAAAACTGGTAACCACTAATTATCCATAAGGTTTCAACTGAGTGATGTGTTTCCAACATTGCTGGTTGTCCGGCCTTAGGATCTGATATAGGCTTGGGCCTAATGTATCTGTAACCAAGTATGGTCCATCCCACTTTGCTGTGCCAAAGGGGAGGTGTGGTCTAGGGTTTAGGAGCATGACCTTACTCCCCACTTTGAGTGGTCATAAATCAGAATCTTTGGCCTGCACCTCCTGCAGATAATCCCTAGACTTTTCTGTATTTGCCAGCACAGTGGTCTGGATTTCTTTTAGGTGTTCTTGCAGGGATTTCATCCACTCATTTGCAAGAACTACAGTCTGATCCTCCGGGAGAAAAGGATGTAGCAGGTTTTCCCATCGAGGCATTGGCCTTCCCATTAAGGCTTCATATGGGGCAAAACCTGTGGACTTACAGACATTGGCTCTGATACGCATAAGGACCAAAGGGAGGGCCTGATCCCAATTTTTCCCTGTCAGATTCAGCATAGGGCTGAGATGTGATTTGATTGTTTGATTCATGCGTTCTACCTGCCCCGCTGCTTGGGGATGGAATGAAATGTGCAATTGCTGCTCTATGCCTAGAAAATCAAACAATTCCTTGACTAGCTGAGAAACAAAAGCCGGACCATTATCAGATTCAATAGTCTTAGGAATTCCCCAACGTGTAAAAAATTGCATAGTTAAGACCTCAGCTGTGGTTCTAGCAGTTTGATCTGATACAGGAAAAGCTTCTACCCAATGGGAAAAAGAATTGACTACTGTGAGTAAAAATTTGTTTTTCCTAGCTGTTAAAGGGAGAGGGCCCACATGATCTATCTGTAGTCTCTCAAATGGGCCACGTGGTGGCGCTCTCATCAGCTGTCCCCTTTTCTTTTTCGATTGTCTCCCAAATGAAGCGCAAATCACACAGGAGGCCACATGATCCTGTATGTCATGTTTCATTTCTGGCCACCAGACCAACATATTTAGAGTTGCCAACATCTCTTCAGTTTTAGGGTGCCCCATGGGACCTGCTCCATGAACCCAATGCATCCAATCTTTCCCTTGCGCTCTGGGGATAGCTATAACCAATCCTTCCTCCTTCTTCACACACAGCATGTCTTTCTGTATAGTGAATGTGAGAAAGGGTGTATGCTGGTAAGTGTTATCTGGGGTTTGTTGCACTAGCTGCTTCAGATTGGAAAGCTCTGCATCATTCTCCTGCAGTGTACTGAAATAATCTGGTGGTACCACCTGATCGTAATCAGTGGACTGTGTGGCCATGGCTACCATCTGGGTCTGCTCATACCAGGGCCATATAGGGCCTACATGACATGCTTCCTTCGCTAGTGAATCCGCTGAAGTGTTTCCTTTCACTAAAGGGCCTCTCTTTCTGTGTGCTTTCACCTTCACTAAATGAACTTTCTGAAAATGTTCACTGAGTTCTTGTGCCATAGCCCATAGTGGTGAATGTTTTACCATGGACCCATCTGTGGATTTAAAGTTGTGGCTTAACCACCATGGCAGCAATGCAATGGCACTTCTGAATACGTAATCTGAATCTAAGATTACCTGTATTTCAGGTGGGAGTCTTGGTAATGCTGCAAACAGGCCACAAAGGCAGCCAGTTCACAGTATTGTGCCAAGGCTGACCCACATGAGTACTGCCTTTGCAGAATTACTTTGTTATCTGGGCCCAGTTGTACAATTGCAAAACCTGCTAATCTCCTTCCTCCCTCACATTGGCTACTGCCATCAATATATACTGTAGGAAGAAAAGGGGATATTCTATCCAGTACCAGTTCTTTAAATATTACATGATTGGGGGAACTAGATGAAGACTGACAGTCATGAGGTTGTCCCTCCAGTAAGATCCCTGCAACCTGCACTTTGGGCTCTTTTAGTAATTCAAACTTCACATTCTGTGCCTGCAACATCAGGGTCCAATGGACTATTCTCTCCGTCCTAATTCTACTACAAGCCAACTTGCCCTCCACAATGAATTTAAGGGGGGTGTGGTGGCTACAT
This sequence comes from Microcaecilia unicolor, assembly GCF_901765095.1. Classification (NCBI taxonomy): domain Eukaryota; kingdom Metazoa; phylum Chordata; class Amphibia; order Gymnophiona; family Siphonopidae; genus Microcaecilia; species Microcaecilia unicolor. The sequence continues at coordinate 33,082 of NW_021963103.1, read as the reverse complement.
ATGTAAGTAGTTTGAGCCTCAATAATGTATGTAAACTTTTGCATAGCAGCATATGCAGCCAGAACATGTTTTTCACAGGTTCCCACTTTAAGTTCTGGAGAAGTGAGGACTCTGGAAAAGAATGCAATTGGCCGGTCTGTCCCTTCTAAGCGCTGTGTTAGGGCAGCTCCTATACTGTTCTCACCAACCACTGGGTATAGGAAAAAATTCTGCTTGTGATCTGGGGGAGCAAGGACAGGAGCAGAAATCAAAGTCTGTTTGAGTTTAGTCACTGCCTCTGTGTGTTCTGCCTCCCAAATATATTCTTTACATTTAAGCAGGGAGTATAGTGGAGCAGCCACTTCCGCATAGTTGTGCATCAAATCACGGCAGAACCCTGTAAGCCCTAGAAATGATTGGAGAGATTTCTGATCTGTAGGAAGGGGTAATTTCTGTATGAGATCTATTCTCTGAGAATCTATGGATTTACCTTCCTGGCCAATAATTACTCCTAGAAAGGAAACCTGTGGTTTACACAGCTGAGCTTTGGCCGGATTTACTTTAAGTCCAGCTTTCAAAAGAGCTTTTAAAATCTCTCTTACATGGGCCCAGCGGTCCGATTCAGTTTCAGATTGAATTAGAATGTCATCCACATATTGGATTATATTGTCTCTACAAGACACCTGAGCTAGGGCTTCCTGCATGTATTTGTGGAAAATGAATGGAGAATCCTTATAACCCTGAGGAACACAGTCCATGCGTACTGTTTATTTAGCCATTGAAATGCTGTTTTGTACTGGCATTCTGGGGCCAGAGGCAGACTCCAAAACCCATTTGAAATGTCTAGGACAGAAAAAAATTTACAGTTGGGGTTTAATTTAGAGATCATTTCCGGGTATGAGGCTACAACTGGTACCACAGATTTTGATACTTGATTTAGGGTACGGAAATCTATGGTCAGTCTAAAGTAGCCTCCTGGTTTAACTATTGGCCATGCTGGTGAGTTGCATGTAGAAGAGATTGGTCTAATTATGCTCCTCTCTTCCAGTACCTGTATAATCTTAGCTATGCGTTCTATTGCCTGATGAGGTACTGGATATTGCTTTTGTGGTGGAGGATCCTCACCTAACAGGATTTCTGTGGACATTCTGCCACATTCTAGTTTGTCTTGTGCCCAAACAGGGATGTCTGTAACCTCTGTGGGAATTACACTCAGATCATACTGTTGGTCAGCTTTTGTGCATTGTGTGGCCAAATGCATGGGAATTGCTTTGTGCACCAAAACTGTAGACATTTTTGGAGATCTAATACATTGCCACAAGGTAAGATTAGCCATATCCACTACCAAATTTAACTGGTTGAGGACATCAATTCCAATTATTTCCTTTTCTGTGCTTACTATAGTGGCTGCATTGGTTTCCAAAATTTCATTATCATGTTCCCTCTGCATCTGCACTGGGATACCCCCATTTAACTGGGATAGCCACACAGTTGGTAACTGTGTCATTGACCCCTTGGATTTTATATGTTTGCACATTTTCCTGGTCTGAAGTGGGAGAAACCCTGCTTGTAAAACTGATTCCAGTCCCTGTGTCAATCAATGCTAATTTATCCTGACTCCCTATCCTGCTGTTCACATTGAGGCGTCCACACGTGTCCAAAATCAAGGGTGCCACAAACTTTAATTTATATTCTGAATCTGTCTCCTTTCCCCTCTCCTAAGGTGCTGGAAGTGCATGCTCAGGTAAGTGAAAGGAGTCAGGCTGGGCACAACATATTTGGGATTGTTTGATATTTGGACACTGGAGATCAGGACATCCCTATTCCTTTTTTTTCTTGCTTATCCTGGGCAGCTATCAATTCACTTTTTATTCTGTCTAATTCTAGCTGCATGGTATATTTATCTTGATCCCATTTAATTTGTTGCTGTGCTAACTAGTCTTTCTGTGCTTTGAGTTCATGAAAGGGGATGTAGCCTGAGGAATTTCTAAAATTACCTCTGTCTGCCCTCTCCATGGGGTCTGTCCTGTGTTTCCTGACCTATTGCTGTGGGAGGGCCCTTCTGCTTGCCATTTCTTTGCTTCTGACACAGTAATTACCTGGGATGGCTGAGTTTTCCACACAGATCCAATCCTGAGCATTAGCGTGTCAAAAGGAGTTTCTTTGGGGTCCTCAGCAAACAATCTGAGATGTTTAGTAATTTCAGGGGACAGGATTTCCAATAAAAATGCTTTATGATGTCCCTGACCACAATCTTCTGTTTTGGGCCAACCCTCCTGGTCTCGAAAGGCTGCTTCCAGTACCCACAATCTGTGCGCAAATTGTTCTAGTGTGTCATTTGGCAGGGGTGCAAGTGTCTAAATGCTTGCATTTGAGTACAGCGAAATAATTGCTCAAGACCCTTTTTCACCAACTGGTATGGGTGGGTGAGAGATCCTACTTTAAAATAGTGGGGTCCTAAAGCCACACGCACAAGTCTGTCAAAGTCAGACGTTTTCCTCTTATACTTTCCTAGGCCCCAGTGAATCAGAATATCAGTGGCTCATTTGCACCATTCATTCATATTAAAAGGCATAGGGCCGACCTTCTGTGTTATCCTTTCAATGTCACTATCCTTTAATGAGTCATACAGTATCAGGTTTACTGGTGTTCTGGGATCTGTACTGGACTCAGTCTCTGTGTCTGCAGAATCCTCCCTGTCCCTCAGGTTAGTGCTTGCGCCTGGGGCTTCCTCATCTAAGCATGTTTGAGTGCTTAAGTCAGTGCTTTCAGTCTTAGATTTGCCCCCTCTTCTCAAATCCACTACACACAATTCTGTGTGCTTTTGTGGTTTTATGAATTGAAAACCTGGCTTGTAGGGTGTTTCATAGGCGGGAGGTGCTGAGGGAGAAATTCTTGGGGGCCTGCCAGTGCACAGAGTTAATCTGGTCCTTTGAGGCACGTTTACTTTTTAAATGTTTTAATTCTGTTTTAGCGTCATCCAATTGTTCATTTACATGTAAGAAGGAATTTGTTGCTTGCACAACCTGTGCCCGTTGCATCGAGATGCACACTTGTGCTTCCTCAAGGTCCCTGGTTAACTGAGTGCACTGAGTGGTCAGCTCTGCATTTTTCTGTTTCAAACTCATGAGCCCCCTACACAGGCCTTGTATAAAAAGACATTTCTGTTTATTTGTTTTCTTTTTGAACTCTTGGGAATGTTGTATCATTTGTTTTTGAATGTTATACCAGGAATCCTCTGGGAATTCCCCTTCAAATGGGCCTCCCTTTTTGTTACAATAAGTCTGTACCATAACTTTTAGTTCTTTAAGATCAAAAGCGTCCATGGTTGAGGCTGCTGAAAAATACTTTAATTGGTACTGGGGCCTGGCTAGTTTCTTTATAATTATACATATATGGAACTAGCTCTGTGTAGCTTCTTGGATTTGGAAAGGCCCTCTTTATAAAGGAGAGGGACTGGAGAGACAGTTTAGAATGAATATAGATTAAGCAAGGCAGGTGTTAGATTAGATACGGGGTGAAGTGCTGGTTTTTATACGATCTCTAACCTGTATTTCAGATCAGTTCCCCTGAAGACACCATTAGTTTGGCGAAACATGGCCCATGTAGGGAACTAAAATTGATGAACAGTGATTCTTTTGTTCTTAAGTCTTGCACGGAGTGATTTTCTGAAAAAAGTATTGCAGTGGACAAGAACTTTGCAGGAAAAAGATCTTTAATTCTGCACAATCTCTACCTAAGCTAAGTAGCTGTTATTCAATTTTTTGAACATCAGTTTTCAAAAATTTTTCTGGACATTGTCCATTAATTGAGCATTATTATCAGGATGGAGGTAGGATGTGCTATGATGTAAATGTGGTGTCCCTGCAAAGCTTGGACTTTTAGTCCACAGCAATACACCAAAAAAACTGAGCACAACAAATAAATATTATATAATTTTATTGAGCTTTGCACAAAAAGTAATTATGTATACAATATGAGTAAATGAGAATACTTTTAACACTTTGAAATTTTTACTAAGGTTTCAGTTATAGTTGGCCAGTTAGATTAGATATGCCAGCTGTCAGTTCCTGTCAGGCAGAGCTGACTTTCACCAAGACAGAGACTGGCTGGATAGAGAAATAGTTCAAAGTGACAAAAAAATTAAGTGATTACCAAAGACAGATATGTAGTGTTTAAAAATGTGGGACTGTTTCACTTGGTACCCCTTCCAATAAAGTTGGAAGATCTCAGTCTTTTCTGAGCAGCCCCAAACACAGCATTAAATTACTTCAACTTTCAATCCCCCTTAACACGCCTAGAATTACACATGCAAACGTGCAGAAAGCAAAACAATGTCTTACTTACCCAGCTGGAGACTCTTTTCGAAACCTTGACGAGCTCCCCAAATGTCAGCAATCATTGTCTAGGGTTGGGCCCAGGTCCAGTTCACAGAGGCAGTGGGTTCTCAAAGAATACACAGTCTACACGGATTTGGATATATATAACGTATATTATGTTTTGCAGATATATATAGGCTTACAGCACTTGGTACAGGTAAAAGGGTACAAGGCTGTCTCTGGGTGTGTGTTTCGAGTAAGAAAGGATAGGGGGTTGGTTCAGAGGAGGAGAGAAGCCTTGGGGTTGTGCTGCAAGAGGTATATATGTGTGCAGGGAGAAAGAGAGAGAGAGAGAGAGAGAAAGAAGTAGTGCATGCAGAGCCCAGTGTGCTCTGCTTGCAGGGAGAGAGGGCAGAGATGCCCCCTGACAGAGAGCAGTGCCCTGGACAGAAAAAGGGGGGGGAGCTCCCCGGAGCACCATGTGCTCTGTTTTTATACCTCTAGAACAAAGGGATCATAAAACTTATCTTCTTTCCCAGCCAACTCCAGTATACTTTTCTTTGAAGTCAGAAGAGATGAGCAATTTCACTGGTTGTCCTTTTTGAAGTTACTAGTCATAGAGCCTCTATGTCTGGCCTCCTTTGTTCTTAAAGAGAGAGTCCTGTTCCCAGATGGAACAAAAAGCATGCTGATCAAGAGCAATTAAACACAGGGCTAATTAGGCCATTTGGTCCATTTCATCCTCTGATTCCTGAAGGGGAGGGGGGGAGTTCTCAGAGGTCAGAAGCTGGTTTAATATTATGTCAAGCTGGTTTCATATTAATATAAGTATGTCCAGCAATAATTTTGACTTCCAGCAATCCTGACAGTCAGTAGAACTGGTCTTTTTATTTTAGAGCTGCATAAGGTAACGTGAACAAGTTGGGAGACTAGTGGAGACATCTCTTTGCTTCCAAGTCTCCCCAAATCTAGTGCAAATGGCTACATTTAGGGGTCCTTATACTAAGTTGCGCAGAAAAATGGCCTGCGCTAGTGTAGGCATGTGTTTTGGAAGCGCGCAAATCCTTTTTTCAGCGCACCTGTAAAAAATGCCTTTTTTATATTTTGGCCTAAAATGGATGTGTGGCAAAATGAAAATTGGCATGCGTCCATTTTGGGTCTGAAATCTTACCGCCACTCATTGACAGCGGACAGCGGTAAGGTCTCATGCATTAATCGGGCGGTAATTGTCTACGCGAATGTCTTTTACTGCCCGGATAGCACTTTATGCCGGAAAATAAAAATTATTTTCCAGTGCACATAGTGGACGCACATAAAAAATGAAATTACTGCCTGGGCCATGCGGTAATTCCAAATTGACACGCGTTGGGCATGCATAGGCGTCTTCACGGCTTAGTAAAAGGGCCCCTTATAGATCTGGAAACATAGATGAGGTTATTAATCAATTCTATTCATGGACAGCAAAAATACAAAGGACAGGGGTCTTTGATTGACAGGTAGATTATAGATGTTTTTTTAAAGAAAAGCAAACATATCTACTATATGGTATTTCTCAAGTATTGATAAGGAAAGTTTAACAATTGCAGACTACTTCTTTAGTCTAAACACAATAATTGTGGCTTGAGAATAGGAGAAGAGAAAAACAGTTTTCAATAGCAATTCTTTATCTAGAGATAAGTACCTTCCGCTCGATATTCAGTGCTATTTAACTGGCCTGTTGAATATTAGCACTTAGCATATAGCAGCTAACCAGCTATATTGCATGATATAACCTGCTGTCTACAAATATTCAGCGCTTTGCCAGCTAGGTTTAGCAGCAAAACTGGACCGCATAAATAGCACTCCTATCTTTGGCTGTTATAAAAATTAGTCAGTGCTGAATGTTAATTTGGCTGGTAAAGTTTAAGGTGGCCACAAAAATAACAAAACAAATGGATATTCAAAGCCTTTCACCGTAAATGGCCCGACATTGAATATCTGGTCTCAGCACTGATCATGGCACTTAGCCAGTCAGCCTCCCACGGGCTGAATATCATCTGGTTTTACTTTAGGTTTGTTCTCCTTCCTCCTTCAAGGGGCCCCTCATTAGTGTAGATTTAGAATCAAATTCAGGCCCTTTTCCTAATGTCTGGTGAGAACTTCTGAGACTTGCATCTTCTCAGTTCCAGTCAAGGCAATGCAATAAATCCTAACAACTTCATAGCCTTAAAGAATCATCAATGTATACTTTTACTGGTGGGCAATTTTCTCAGGTATCTCATTTACCTAGGTAAATCTAATCTAATCTGCAGCTTGAATACCATACAATTCCCATCTGGAGGTTCGAGCCAGTTTATAGGAGAGTGATTGATGAATGGTTAAAGGGGAGGTAGAGCAGAAGGGAGAAGAAGACAGACATATAACACACACATACTCATATCAAGCAGAATATTATCATAAATCCAACAATTTAACACATAACATTGACATTCGCACTTCAGGCAGTCTTTAACACATTTCCCTATATTTAAAATTAACACAAACACCACTTTCTTTGGAATAAAATTTGGCTGCAGCTTTATTTCCAAATAATACTAAATAACTCATTTTCACTTAACATTCACTTAATAACATAACAATTTTCACCAGGTTACTTCACAGAGCGGTTAATAATGCTAAGCCATTCGGTAACAAAATTGGCTCACCTTCCCCAACCTTCCCCCCCTCTCCCCATGTGACTTACGATGCCGTCAAGCCACATCTTACTCATGGCGGTTTCCGCCCATGAGTTCTTTTCCATTTCATATATTTCCCCATATTCATTTAACCGCTTCAGGTGCCTCTTAAACCCTCATCCCGGCCACGAGCGGTGACAGACTATATCTTGTCACCGCTCCCCCATAATAAAAGCTGCCGCCAAATCCTTTTTTAAACACTCCTCCAACAAATCTTGGATTGTACTCAAACATATATCAATCCCAATCTCAGAAAGATAAACTCCATCATTCCTGTACAAACCTGCACAATCCGAAGATATCAACTCATGCGCTAATACCAAACCCCCCATTCTCCCCATAAATTTAGACACTTCCCCATTCACCCTCCTCTGCAAATGCTTAATACCCTTTGGATTAATTGCCCCCTTCCACATTCTTCTTGGAATAATATGCGACCATACAATTATAGCCTCTGGAAAATAACCCATTACCTGCAACAACTCTGTTTTCATTAAATGAATTAAATCAACCCCTTTGATATGACATAGATCATTTCCCCCCAAATGAATACAGATTAAAACTGGTGACAAATGCTGGTAACAGCTGCTTCCAGGTCATTCCTCATATGGCCAACCAGCAGATACGAATACCGAATTCCACCAATCCAAGGTTAGGTCCCCACTTTGATTCCCGAGCATGCTTGTGTGCCCAAAAGACATATGAATGTCCACAGATCCACACACATATATCCGGAGGCAACATATCTGTAAAAGAAACTACAACAATTAGCATGACATTTTAAACTTCCTTTCACAAATATATCCTTTATATCTATTAGAACGCCATCTCCCAACACGCTGAATCAAAGCCACCGAACCTCCTTCCTGAGCTGCATTGGAAGCCGCACCAATTCTAAACGAATGTGTCCCATAATCCTTAGGCTCCAAACCTTTATATTTCAAACCTTTTTTCAGCACTGCTGCAAATTGATACCTAGTCAAAGGCATACCATTTTTATGCACCAACCAAACCTCCCCACCCACCGGCCTTACTCCATTATAATCCACAGCACATTGCACTGGACAAAATTCCAAACTCTTAGCAGCTCGCAGACTAATCCACGTGCCTTTTCCTTCTTGGTCCATTTTTGACTTGCGTAAATATAAATGCAAGAATCCGTTTTCAACAATCACATCCCTTCTCTGCAAACCCTCCTCATCCATTGCTCGCTTCGAGGAAACTACCAATTCCCCAACCCTACAAGCTGCAAAGAAGGCTACCACAAAAGCCACTGTAAATAGCAATGTTTCATATTCTGTAAAACAAACCTGTGGTAATGCCTTACACAACTGCACTACCCCTGCATAAAACAGTGGCAGTCTCACCCTCTGAATCCGTGATTGTCCTGTTTTCCTAGAAAAACCACACAGCAACTTACGAATCAAATATGTTCCAGCTGGATCCGCACAACCCAGCAATTTAGAAACAAATGCTATCGCAGCCATCGTCTGAGAAACCATCCCAAACGGCCATTCACTGTCCAATGCAAAAGCAATGAGTTGGACCACTCTCTCTTCACCAATCGGAAAGACCAAATCCCAATCTCTATCCTCCAGGAATGCTAGGAATCTCCGCCATCCAACTCCATAAGCCTTCCAAGTATTCTGAGCTAATGCTCTCATCAACAGCTCATCACAACCTCTTAAAAATTGAGCCACAAATCTTCGGACATCCTTGTAGGCTCCCAATCTGCTGATGGAGCCAAAGCTCTGAACCGATGTAACTGGAAACGAGATAAGCATCAGCAATCTCATTACAAACTCCAGACACATGTCTAGCTGTTAACCATAGATTTAACTGAAAACATTTTAACACAATTCATCTCAACAGCTCCACTAACAAAGGACAGTGCGAATACTGCTTATTGATTGGCCATACCCACTGACATATTATCAGAATAAAAGGCAATCCTCCTATTACACACCTTCTATCCCATAAAACACACGCTACCACAAATTAGAAATAATTCCAACAACGCTATGTTCTCACACAAACCCATCTCTTTCCACCATTGAGGCATCGTCAGCCACACCATGCTCCTCCAAATAGATCCCAAATCCAATCTCTCCTGAAGCATCTGTGAATAATTGCAAATCCACATTGGACACCAAAACATCCTGCCACAAACATAAGCCATTAAACACAGACAAAAATTTCCTCCAAATCTGCAAATCCGCTCGCACTGCCCAGTAAGCGCACTCTAAAATGCGACTTCCGCAAACCCGCTGACAACAAAGCTAAGCTTCACGAAAACACTCGTCCCATGGGAATCACACGTGTTGCAAAATTAAAATACCCAGCAAAGACTGAATCTCCTTCAACGTCAATTTACTCTTGTTGCACGCCCTATCAATCTCTTCACGCAACACCACAATCTTTTCTCTAGGCAACCGCGACTCCATTTGCACAGAATCTAACTCTATCCCCCAAAACACCAATTCAGTAACCGGGCCTTCACTTTTTTCTTTAGCCAAAGGAACACCCAACTCCTTTGCAACAGTACGAAATGCTGACATCAATTTAGCACACTGATCCGAATTCTCAGGACCCCCACACAGAAAATCATCCAGATAATGAACTATAGACTCCCAACCACTAACCTGTGAAACTACCCATTGCAAAAATGTAGCAAATGCTTCAAGTAGTTACAAGGAATAGAGCACCCCATCGGCAACATTTGTCAAAATATTACCTTCAAATTTAAATCCCAGCAACCTAAATGCTGTAGGGTGAACTGGCAGTAAACGAAAAGCTGCTTCAATATCTGCCTTTCCCATCAATGCACCTTTTCCTAACCTCCTCAACAAATCCACCGCCTGCTCAAAACTCGCATATTGCACTGTACAGAACTCTGAATCTATAAAACTATTCACACCAAAGCCCTCCGGATAAGACAAATTATGAATCAACCTATAGGTACCTGCAGTGGTGTGCTGGTAAATTTTTAACAACAGGCTCTCTCCCCAGTCCACCTCGGCGCCCCCCCCCCCCCCCCAAAAATTGCAGAGCTGGCTATAGCCGGGGGGGGGGGGGGGGGGGCAATGCATTACTCTCTCCAGGAAAAAAATTTAAATGATCCCAGGTTCCAATCTAATTCACGTTTAATGTAGGATAAAATACCATAAATAAGTAAATATAAACTTTTAATGTTGAGCACCTGATTCTCAAAGTGAACATATTCCAAACACTATAATGAAAATAAAATGATTTTTTTTCTACCTTTGTTGTCTGGTGACTGTTTTTTCTGATCTTGCTGGCCCAGTATCCGATTCTGCTGCTATCTGTCCTCTTAACTCCATTTCCAGGGCTTCCTTTCCATTTATTTTATTTCCTCTTTTCTTCTTCATTTCTGGTCCTCAGCTTCTGCCTATTTTCTTCATCCATGTGCAGTTTTTCTCCTCTCTTTCCTTTTCCCTCATCTCATCTCCTTCCTCACTCTTCTCTTTCCCTCCATCCATGTCCAGCATTTCTTCTCTCTCCCCTGCATGCACCCATACCCAGCGACCCTCCTCTGCCCTGCATGCACCCAGATATCCAGCAATGACCCTTCTCTCCCCTGCATGCACCCATGTCCAGCAGTGACCCTCCTCTGCCCTGCCCTGCATGCACCCAGATGTCCAGCAGTAACCCTTCTCTCCCCTGCATGCACCCATGTCCAGCAGTGACCCTCCTTTCCCCTGCCCTGCATGCACCCATGTCCAGCAGTGATCCTCCACTCCCCTGCCCTGCATCACCCATACCCAGCGACCTCCTCTGCCCTGCATGCACCCAGATGCCAGCAGTAACCCCTGCATTGCACCCATGTCCAACAGTGACCCTCCTTTCCCCTGCCCTGCATGCACCCATGTCCAGCAGTGTACTCTCCTCTCCCCTGCCCTGCATGCAGCCATACCAGGGACCCCCTCCATCCACCCATGCCCAGCAGCGACTCCCTTTTCCCCCCTGCCACCCCCTCCTGAGTTGTTTCGTGAATTCTTCTCCTCCCTCCCACCCTCCCTCCCATCCGGTCCCTCACCGGCCGCTGTTTTTTAATTCTTCGGGGCAGGCAGTCTTGCCTGCCCGCTTCCAGCGCCGACTGTCCTCCTTGCCGACTCGCGCTTCAAAATGGCCGCCGAGACTTCAGCCGAAGTCTCGCGAGGCTGCCTCTGGAAAGTCTCGGCGGCCATTTTTAAAGGGCGAATCGGCAAGGGAGGACAGTCAGCTCTGGGAAGCGGGCAGGCAAGACTGCTGCCCCGAAGAATTCACGAAAACAAGCGGGCGGTGAGGCGGATCCGGAGGGAGGGAGGAGGGAGGGAGGAGAGCCAGAGCCGGCTCGCTATTTCAACAACCGGCTCGCAAGCCGGAAGAAAATTAACAATCGGCTCTTGCGAGCCGGTGCGAGCCAGCTCCAGCACACCACTGGGTACCCGGTTCTTTTTTCGGTATCACACCCAATGAGGATACAACCAAATTCGGAATTGGTGGGTCATCAAACTGGACCCGCTATCCGACCCAAACTTAACTCCTTCCCTAACTCTTCCTCACCACCTCCGCATGCTGAATCACAGATACTGCATTTGAACACTTATGATTCAACAACGGTCCTTCAAACGGGATTGGAAAGCCTTCTGAAAACCCAACCCACAACAAATATGCATCCCCACCACCAGGATACCTAACCAGCCAATTTTTTAAAGCCGATACTTTAATAGGAGAAAGAGCCTTGCCAGCCCAAACCGGGACCTCCCAAAGCTCCACCTCGCCCAGACCTCCCCCGACCCACCAAATCCCCCTCTTGGGCATTTAAATACGGGGTGAAGTCCTTGACAGGACACTGCAACAGTGCTAAATCTGCAGGCAGGCCGAGTACATCTTCCTGCATTAAATTGGAAGCAAGCATTACCGGGGACACCCCCTTTACTCCCCAATCCGCTTGTCCCCACACCTCTCCCTCCTGCCATTCCGAAACCACCTGCCCGTAACATCCCAACTCCCCCGGTACTTCCCACTGGAGCCACTACCATACCCGGGAAAACCAGCAGAGGGCTCCAGAATGAAGGGGAGCGGGGGTAACCGCAGGTGTAAAATTAGCAATCCACAAATCAACATCTCGCACACCCCCAATTTTTCAGATTTATCCTTTGCCAAACTCCGCCTAAACTGCTCATCATAATTTACCCACCCCAACCTCCATACAGTTTATACGCTCTCAAAATTAGATTGCAATAACTCCATAAACCCTGAAACAGAGCAGGTTTCTGAGCCCCAAGCACACTCGCAAATATGTGAAAACTCAACAGCCAATTCATGATTGTCTTCGGGACTCTCCCTCGCTTCTTCCTTCCCTCCTCTCTCCCTCCATCCTTCCCCTGCATTACCATCACGATCATGCGCTTAACAGGGCAAATAAATCTATATATTTTACCCTTTAAATTCTCTGCAGCCACTTTACTGATACATAACAATCCAAAGGTGCAATACTACATAAGGTATGACCCATCCTGAAGCTGCAAACACACCCGCCCCTTGATTATCTCCCATACCCATGCCCCACATTCCCAACATCTCCTTCACCCTCATCCGAGAAGAGGAAGAAGATCGCAGATGAATCCCACGAGTCCGAAGACTCCCACACTTCCATCGGTCTCCTGTACCTCCCCTTCTCTGTCTTTTTTTCACTATCCAACCTCTTTACCACATGACACAAATTACGCAAATAATTTTTATTACGCAACTTCTTCCTCAATCTTTTTCCCGTCACCCCTTTTGTACGCCTACTCTTTTCCCTAACCCCCTCCAGCACCGCACCTCCCTCCCCCCCCCTTCCATATCTAACCGCACACAATTCCTCCAACTCACCAATGCTCTCCCAGATGAAGGCCCCTCCAACGGATCCTCACCAGCAGCATCCCGCACTGGAACATCACCACACCTCTGCATGCCAGCTCTCGAATCAGGAAACTGTAGTACCAATTCCACTCCTTGACCTCTCTCCTGCTCCATATTCCATCCCACCTGACACCCCATATCCACACCAACTGTCCACCACTCACTACTCCTGTCCCAACAGCTCTCTCCACATTCTCCCCACCCCCTCAGGATACACCCCTTCAGACACCCTCATCCTATTTTTTCCTTTCCCAGTCACTTTACCCCCACATTTTAACACTTTCTTGGACCCATTCTCCAATGTTCATATAATCAGTCAATCACCCCAATGCCCTAACTCCCCAACACCACCAATAACCCTGCACAACCCCCCCATCAATTCACGTAACACAGGACTTCCTCCTTCACACAAACAGCCAACCAATCCACCCACCAACCCATTTATAACCCCACCCTCAAACACCCCTCCCTGAAATGCACCCCTTTCAGACACCAAAATGTTCCTTGTTGCCCTTTACCCCACCAGAATCACGCTTACACGCCTCCTCCCCTACCCAAAATAAAACCGCAAACTGTCCCGTAACCCTCCACAACACCTCACTTACAACTCCCAAACCATTCACACTGTCTGCTTTAAACTCCCACAATGCCCCGCTCACAAACCCAACTCAATTTCAATTCCCCCCCTCACACACAGTTTAACCGACCCCCTCCTCTTCCGAGCACCGCCAAACCAACCTCCGAACCCAAGTTTCCTTCCCAGGTCCGCTCCGTTATCCGTCCCCTTCACCTCCGCGAACCAGAAGTGCCGCTACCAAGCCTCACTCTGATGCACTGTGCAGCACCAACACTCTCCCACTTCCAACAACGAAGAATTTTACTCCGTCGCTCTGTTTTCTGTCCCCCTTGCACCAGCGCGAACCGGAAGTGTGTCGCTAGTCACTCCTCTTCGCTACTGCCCAGCAAGACCTTCTCCTGCCTCAAGTAAGTAAAATTTTATGTTTCCTCAAAACCCCCACACCAAAAATTCCTTAAACTCCCTTCTATCCTCCCTCACCCTCTCCTATCTAACTAACTAATAACCCTTAACCGCCAAAACTTCCTCCTATCCTCTCTTCCTTCCAACCAATCCCCTCCCTTTCTTTACCCAATCACCATCCTTCCTTCTGTTGCTACCTGTCGCCTTACATCTAATCTTACCCACTACCACCACCCCTCCCCTTCTCTACCTCTCTTAGCTGCCTTTTCCTCAGTCAATGTTACTACCCTTACAGCTTAACTGTGAGGGTTTTCTTAAATACTTCAGCTGATTCCATTGGCTCCCATAGAAAAAAGCTACTGGACAAACATCTCCTTTTTACCTAACAACATTAGAACAAAAGGCAAAATTCTCTACCACTACTTGTAATGAGAAACTCAGAATTTAACATTCTAACTTCTTACAGTAGAATCTCATAGTAGAGATTTCTCTCTACAACTACAGCATTTGGCACAGACAGAAATACTAAGAAATGTGGTTAAACATGTCATGACTCAAATTAATTTCAGCCAGCTGGGAGACTGGCTCTCAATTATCCAGTGAATACTTAGGTATAGCATAAAACAAGTAAGGCAATGCATCTTACTGTTAATATAAGTTTCAGGAGAGAATCAGTTCTTTCCAGTCCTTTGTGATAAGAGACTATCAGGATTTGGTCCTGCACCTATCTTCAGGCCTACATTGAATTTTTTACCTATCTCTTAAAAATGACCTTCAAGTAGATGGTACTTCCTAAATGTTAAAGTAGGTGTCACTGTTCACAGCGGCTGCAATAGTGGCATCTTCAGGCAGTGGACCATGTGGGACCAAGAAGGTATCCCTTCATAATTTTATCACTGTATAGATGGCCAGGAGCACTTGATTGTGCAGTTTGTTCAAGGCAGTTCTTTCTCTGGAACACCACCACAAAAAAATCCCAATTCCAGGCTACAGCTGGTGACACAGCTCCTCGGCCTTGTCTGGGAGGGCAGCAGCCATCTGCAAGTGATAAGACTATATTGATGCAGGAATTACCACTATTGTTAGCAGAATCTGTGGTACTTCAGGAGTCAAACACCACACACCAGAATGAGAGAGGCATCTTCTTTATTTGCCAGCAAACAAAGTAGGACATCAGCGCTAGACCTCTCCTTCTCTTCAGCTCTCTGTGTCTTGTGTCTCCTGTCTTGGTTCCTTCTCTTCTAACATAAGCTGCTTCTGTTCTCATTTATATATTGCCCTAAACCCCTCTAGCCCCCTTTCTCACCAGATGGTAAAGAATAGATTGATTAACCTGTCATGAACTAATTATCTCTACACATTTACTCAAAAATATCAGTTACATAGGTTTGAGATATTTCCTAAACTGACCTATGACCTGTGGCCTCTCAAACTAGACAATGTGGCACCTATCTCCTGCATTTTATTATTATTAAATTCTCAGATTCCCAGCTAACTTCATAACTAGCTGGGTTCATTAAGGGGCCAATCTTACTTAATGGCACACAGACATGGTTTGTTATTACTTTCAGAAGACCAGTCCTACACTTAGCTATAATCCATCAAGGAGAAGACTTGATTTCCCTGACCTCTTCACCTTCTAGCTTCATACACAGAACTAGCTAGGACTGTGGATATTCAAACCAGATGATGACCTCTTAAACTGCAGACAATCTCACTTGAAAGTCAGACACTGATTGAAAAGATATTTTACAGGGAGAAATAAAACTTATTAATTAAACAGAATAAAACATATTTTAAAATAAGCAGAAATCAGAATTCCTTATAAGACAAAATCTAAATTATCACCTATTTCCTTCTCTCTCTAAACAGCATTCAGCCTAATCTTTTAAAACAGCTTGCTTGCTGATCCCCTCGAGATTGTCCAGTATGCCTTGCTAGAATGGCATCCAGATGTGGTAATAATACCTTTGAACTAGCATTAACAATCCATCACTCAAAAAGGACAAAGAAAGTTTCATTTCTCACTGACCTTTCTAACCTCTAGTCTAGCAAAAGCTAGACATTTGAGTAATTAAAACCAGATGGCATTCTACCACTTTACAGGACTGAACCAAACTTAAACAGAATTAACAAATTAATATGATTTCTCTGCCCAGGCTGCCTCAATATCATACAGATTAGATTTTTCCTCTTGCTATAAAACTGAAGTGTATCTTACATTACCCTTAAAATCTAGTAACACACATACACAAAAGAAATGCTTTCATGGGCCTTCCAGTAATTATCTTATATGATGTAAATTCTGTCCTACTAGATGTACCTTTTAGGCTCATGAGAGCTAATGACAGACTCTGAACTGAATCTAATACAGTTTCTTGTAACCTGGCAATCTTTATCTTCTTTGTTACTGTAATATATGGTAACATATATTAATGTTTTTTTCCTGGGGCTCTGGGGGGGGGGGGGGGGGGGGCTGTTCCAGGGTTTTGTTGTATGCTGCTGGCTGGAAAGGTTTAAAGTTAGCTTGTGAATTATTAATAGAGTTAGGTGAAGAAAGTGTGAGATGTTTCTTAAATATGGTTTTATTTTACAAAAGAAATAAACCATGATTAGGTGGGATTGTATTATAATATGTTTCTTGCTGTTTGGGTACAAGTTCAGGTTAAAATTGACTTTGAAATTCTCTGTGTAGTAAGTTTTGCAGTAACTTCTATGGGGGAGGGAGATTCTAAAACAGATCAGAGAAAAAAAAAACAGTCTTTAGCTGACAAGCTGATTGGTTGAGTGAGGTCAGATGCCCCTTCCTCTATGGGGGGGGGGGGGGGTGAGTTGCCAGGAGACTGGGTGAGCTGAAGAGCAGGGCTGTGAACATGAAGAGTGACACAGAATAAAAACATATGGTGTGTGTCTGTGTAAAAGTAAGAATAAAAGTATGGATTTTATGGGTTTAAAGTAGAATAAGTGATAGTAAGAGTAATTGGGAGACAGGCTTATGTGTACCAGTTTAAAAGTGAGTACTTAAATAAACAGACTGCCTTTTTCATGGATGTATTGCTGATGTGTCCTGGGTGAGAGAGAGCTGCACTAATAAAAAGCTGTGAGAAATTTTAAACCAAATTTAGTTTGGTTTGGAGTGAAACAGAGGTATGTTTCTGCATGCAGTGCATGGAATTGGTTTAAGTTCTAAGGGAATTTAAGGTCCTGGAAGGTGGAATGAGAGTCTGTATGCAAAAGGACACATGGAGGGGCATAATTGAACGAAAACGTCTATCTCCATGGGCGTTTATTTCCGAGAACGGGTCCGTGAAGGGGCGGGACCGAACCGTATTTTCGAAAAAAAATAGACGTCCATGTTTTATTCAACAATTTGTGAGCTGGGCGTTTTTGTTTTTCAGTGATAATGGAAAATGAAAGCGCCCAGCTCAAAACGAATAAATCTAAGGCATTTGTTCGTGGGAGGGGCCAGGAGTCGTAGTGCACTGGTCCCCCTCACATGCCAGGACACCAACCGGGCACCCTAGGGGCACTTTTACAAAAACAAAAAAAAAGGTAAAAGAGCTCCCAGGTGCATAGCACCCTTCCTTGTGTGTTGAGCCCCCCAATCCCCCTCAAAACCCACTGCCCACAAGTCTACACCATTACTATAGCCCTAAGGGGTGAAGGGGGCACCTACATGTGGGTACAGTGGGTTTGGGGGGGTGGACGACTAAGCATTAAGCAGCACAATTGTAACAGGTAGGGGGGGGGGATGGGCCTGGGTCCACCTGCCTGAAGTCCACTGCACCCCCTAACAACTGCTCCAGGGACCTGCATACTGCTACCAGGGAGGTGGGTATGACATTTGAGGGTGAAAATAAAAAGTTGTGAAACATCATTTTTTGTGGTGGGAGGGGGGTTAGTGACCACTGGGGGAGTCAGGGGAGGTCATCCCCGATTCCCTCTGGTGGTAATCTGGTCATTTAGGGCACTTTTTGGGGCCTTATTCATGAAAAAAATAGGGTCCAGGAAAAGTGCCCTAAATTCTAGCTTCAAACGCATACTTTGTGTCCATTATCGGCGAAAGGCGCCCATCTCTCCTCGGCCGATAACCACGCCCCAGTTCCACCTTCGCACGCCTCCGACACGCCCCCCGTCAACTTTGTACGCTTCCGCGATGGAGTGCAGTTGAAAACGTCCAACATCGGCTTTCCATTATAACCGATTTATTCGTTTTTGTGAGATAAACGTCTATCTCCCGATTTGGGTCGAAATCTAGGCGTTTTTCTCTTTCAATTATAAGGTGGATGGCTGCCTACCCTGGCAAGAGTGAGAGAGGCTTTGATTTGTGGTGGGAATTGTACTACATGAGAAAGCCTAAAAGTGTGTAAGGATTTAAAGTGTGATACAGGGGAATGACTGAGAGGTGATTGGATTTTTGAAAAAAAAGAAGCTATAAGCTGTGTCTGTGGGGAAGGTGTGTTGTTTGTGAGAGTTCTGAGTTCAGTGCAAGCAAGGTTTGGAATCTGACTTCAGAATAAGAAATCCAGCACTGCCTGTGTAGGAGTGTGCTGTATTTTTCAGATAGATCTGATAGCTGTGAAGGGAAATGTTATGTTTTTATGTGAAGTCTGTGAGATGGAATGTTGTATCACCATTTGAATATGGAATGGGTCACTGTGTGAGATCTGAAGGCAGTGCAAAAGTCTCTTCTGCAACAGTTTATAATAGGAATTAACAGTGAGAAATAGGTTTTGTAGTGAGAAAACCTTTAACTTATTTATTCAATTAGAAAGTTTGGCCACAGTATTGAGAACTGATTAATTGTCACCAGTTCCTGGACAAACAGGGAGTTGTAAGGTTTTTCTTCCCTGATTATTTTCTTTATAAGTGAGGTTTAGGAAGAAGAAATCTGGAGAAATTATCCTCTGAAGGGTTTCCGACCTCACCTAATAAAATTCAACCACAGCTAAGTGACATTGGCAAAGGGTGCTGAAGGACATATAGTTTTTTTGGTTTACAACATTTTAAGGGAAAACTAAAGAACGAACAACATCAAATATAAAAAAATCCATGTTTTCCTGACTTGCTTAAGTGTTCTGGGGTTCAAGTGAGATCCTTGCACAAACATCCATAATACCTATAAAGACTGACATTCTGACATCAATAGCAAGGAAAGAGAATAGAAACAATATCTGATTTGATAAAAAGACAATTTAAATATTTATCTGAAAAGGTTCTTTTCTGCCTTTTTAGGTGATTCTGTTGAAAGAAACAGAAAAAGTTAACGGTATCCATGTAAAACTACATTTGAATGTTGAATATGTTATTGCAATTCTATTAAGCCTCCACAGTTGTGAATTTGAGTTATTTGAATGAAAATTTGCTTGCATTTGTATTCAATAAAGAAAGAGATAATTGCAAATCTGAAAGTTTGGTCCTTTCCATTTCAGGAACAAATCCTAAATTTAGATTATTTTCCTCCTTTATTCTTTGAGAGTAAAGGACGAGGTTAGTGAATTTGTTCCACTCCCTCGGCTGTGAGTGTGTGTTACCTGGATATTCGCCACGACTACAAACATCAGGTATCTGGGAGCAACATCACTACAGTCCAGCCGAGAGGGGTGGTAACATTACATTTGTCCTCTGAGTCTGGAGGGTGAACTGGTGCATATAGTAAAAGCTTTCACTACCCATTGTACAACTATTAACGGTAAAAAGAATGCCCTTATCACTAGAGATTCAACTCTAAAGTAGACATAGAGGGGCATAATCGAAAGGGCCGCCCAAGTTTGCTGAGGACGTCCTCACAAAATCTCCCGGTGGAAGGGTGGGGGAAACCCGTATTATCAAAAACAAGATGGACATCCAACTTTCGTTTCGATAATACGGTCGGCGACGACCAATCCTGAAATTTTAGGTCGTCCTTAGAGATGGTCGTCCCTAGACTTGGTCGTTTCTGATTCTCAGCGATAATGGAAACCAAGGACGCCCATCTCAAAAACGACCAAATGCAGCCCTTTGTTCGTGGGAGGAGCCAGCATTCATAGTGCACTGGTCCCTCTGTCATGCCAGGACACCAGCCGGACACCCTAGGGGGCACTGCAGTTGGACTTCATAAATTGCTCCCAGGTACATAGCTCCCTTACCTTGGGTGCTGAGCCCCCCCAAACCACCCCCCAAAACCCACAACTGTACACCACTACCATAGCCCTTACGGGTGAAGGGGGGCACCTAGATATGTACAGTGGGTTTGTGGTGGGTTTGCAGGGCTCACATTTACCACCAGACGTGTAACAGGTAGGGGGATGGGCCTGAGTCCGCCTGCCTGAAGTGCACTGCACCCACTTAAACTGCTCCAGGGACCTACATACTGCTGTGATGGACCTGAGTATAACATTTGAGGCTGGCATAGAGGCTGGCAAAAAATATTTTTATGGATTTTTTTTTAGGGTGGGAGGGGGTTAGTGACCACTGGGGGAGTAAGGGGAGGTCATCAATGATTCTCTCTGGTGGTCATCTGGTCAGTTCGGGCACCTTTTTGTGCCTTGGTCATAGAAAAAACAGGACCAGAAATGTGGTAATCATTGAGTAGCGCTACTCCACGATTGCCACATTGCTGCTATGACTGACACCCTGAGATCACAGGCCTACCTCACGCTCCTGATCAGCCCTTTTATTAAAACGATGCATGACCCTCCTCCACCTCCTGATATACTGCTCCTTATTATATTTGAGGGAGGAGTCATGGAGCAAGGTGTCCTCATGTCTGAGGACAAGCTCAGCCAGGAGGTGGAGGTCATGCAGGTTAATCACAACTTTTAAACACATTCCCAGACCTGGGGTTGTCAGTGACAGCCAGGCTGTCAAGTGTCAGGCTGGGCTGACACTGACAGCCCCCCCCCCCATTAGTAGGACCCTGATTGGGGGGGTACCTCTACCACTAGCCCACCAGGGAAAACATTCCAGTGGGGGAAGCAGGTCAGATCCCCTGTCATAGGTCACACTGGACCCACAGCAGATGGGGGGGGGGGGAAGGTCAAGGAGTCCACTGGATCACTGGAGCTGACACTGCAGTCCATGCTGACACAGATAGCCTGGGCTGCCTTGTCAAAGCAGAGGGAGGTTCTTCCCTTAACCCTAATGCCAGCCCTGAGCAGCACATTATTACTCCAAAACGGAACACTTTCTGATATTCCACAACACAAGTTATATTTACTCTTACTAAGTCCTTGTATTTCAAACAATATTTATAAAAAAAAGGATAAAAAAGACTTAAAGCTCAACAGCCTGCCCTATCATAAATAAGGGACTTTAAGCAGCAAGCTTCTTCACCAGTATTAAAAAATCTCTTTCTAAATTTTTTATTATTTTGAATTTGTCTCATGCTTTTCATATTTTCTAAAACCATGTTCTTATAACAAATAAATTTTCCTTTTAGATAATGAAAATAGGTGACCTGTTTACAAAGTTGCACTAGTGTTTTTAGCACACTAAAAAATTAGTGTACACTAACTATGTAGATGCCCATAATATTCCTACGGGTGTCTATATAGTTAGCGCACACTAATTTTCAGTGAGTGCTAAAACACTAGCACACTTTTGTAAATAGGGCCCTAGGATATTTATCTGAAAAATAAGAATATCTTATTGGTCCCTGCTCAACAGAGTGCCACTGTTTCACTTAAAGCTTCTTCAGGGGCATAACCATATCTAAAACATGTCCTTCTTGATGCAACTAATTCAAATGTGTTCTGTGAACAAAACACTTGGTATTAGTATTCAGTGGATCATCATAACTATATTTGCCAGTTTAAAAGGAATAACTGAGCACACAAAGAGGGCATAATCGAACGGAAACGCCTATCTCCATGGGCGTTTATCTCCGAGAACGGGTCCGTGAAGGGGCGGGCCGAACTGAATTTTCAAAAAAATGGACGTTTTTGAGCTGGGCGTTTGTTTTTTTTTTAGCGATAATGGAAACTAAAAACGCCCAGCTCAAAAACGTCCTAATCCGAGCCATTTGGTCGTGAGAGGGGCCAGGATTCGTAGTACACTGGCCCCCCTGATATGCCAGGATACCAACTGGACACCCTAGGTCAGTGCGGTGGACTTCAGAAAAAGCTCCCACATGCATAGCTCCCTTACCACGGGTGCTGAGCTCCCAACCCCCCTCCCCCAAAACCCACTACCTACAAATGTACAACACTACCATAGCTCTTAGGGGTGAAGGGGGCACCTACATGTGGGTACAGTGGGTTTTGGAGGCCTCCCATTTTCCAGCAAAAGTGTTACAGGTGGAGGGGATGGGCCTTGGGCCACCTGGCTGAAGTGCACTGCGGTACCCACTAAACGTGCTCCAGGGACCTGCATACACGCAGGCCTCTAGGACTGGTAGCTGCTATATAACATTGGCACACCAGTTGACACCTGAAGACTAATCTCTCCGAAAACGTCCTTTATTGGAATAACCGCCTTTACTCACAGTTAACTGCAGATCAGAGGTTGTGCCCCACTGGCAACGAGTCTCCCTGGTAGTGAGATAAGCAGTAGGTCAGAGCTGGCAGAATGCTGTACAATGCCCTCTTTCAGCCACATTCAAGGGAAGAACTAAGTTGTCTAACATGGCTAACACAGGAAAGTGAACTAAAACTGGCTTACAAAAATGGCCACTACCGCATGGGTTATAACAGGAAACACAACAGGGCACACTCTGACCCAGTAGGCAGGGGGGAAAGCACCATGGGAGAAGAGCCTACCAACTACCAACATCGTGAGACTGTAACACAAGCTAATGAAATCACGGAGCTCAATACCCTACACCCACCACAATGCAATGCTTATGTGACCTGTACTGCACCCGAGAGCCATATCTGACCCAGGGAAAGGCTGTGACAGGATCGAACACATTCTGCTGTCATGGAGGTGGGTACGGCATTTGAGGCTGGCATACAGGCTGGAAAAAAAGTTTTTAAAGTGGGGTTTTTTTTGGTGGGAGGGGGTTAGTGACCACTGGGGGAGTCCAGGGAGGTCATCCTTGATTCCCTCCAGTGGTCATCTGGGCAGTTGGAGCACTTTTTTGGGACTTGTTCGTGAAAAAAAAGGTCCAAAAAAAGTGACCAAAAATCGCAGTAAAACGCCTTTTTTTTCGATTATTAGCTAAAGTCGCCCATCTCTCCTTGGCTGATAACCACGCCCCAGTTCAACCTCCACCACGCCTCCGATACGCCCCCGTCAACTTTATTTGTTTCCGCGACGGAGTGCAGTTGGAAACGTCCAAAATCGGCTTTCGATTATACCGATTTGTGCACCTTTGCGAGACAAACGTCTATCTCCGATTTAGGTCGCACTATAGGCATTTTTCTCTTTTGAAAATAAGCTGGAAAGCATACCTTCTTAGACTATCATTGTTGCATTCATTAACAATATCCAAGATGGCATCGGGCCTTTAAAACAGATGCCAACTCAAATAGCCAATCAGGGCACAAAGAAAAAGTTATTGGATAAAATACGGAAAGTGGATGCTACCTTAAAAAATATTTTCCAATCAATTTTAATATTTAAACATCTTGGGCTTAAAGAACGCAATCTATAAATCCATTGTTACTCTTACTGTAAACATTTTTGACCCCTGTCCCCACCTGTTATAGAATCCTTTACATAATCTATAAAATAGCACTTGAAATATCCAGTGGTGCCGTTGTTTATACAGTTCCAAAAATCCATAAGAATTTGAAGACCCATCTTGGAAGACCTATTGTATCTTCATGCAATTCTATTTTGGAACCTCTTTCCCAGTATGTTGACTGGTTTCTCCAGCCATTAGTTATGGAGAGCAAATCATGTATTAAAGATACTACTCATTTTTTGTGAATATTGGATTTAATTATGGGCGGTGTTACGTGATGAGCGCCCCCAGCGTATAACGGCTTTTGTCTGTTTGTGTGTGACCCATCAGATACATTCAGTATACGTGACCATTTCTGGTCTTTTTAATTTTGTCGGTAATACAATTAGTACATAGAGGGGCATAATCGAACGCGAACGCCTATCTCCATGGGCGTCTATGTCTGAAAACGGGTATGTGAAGAGGCGGGACAGACCATATTTTCGAAAAGATGGACGTTTTTCAGCTGGGCGTTTGTTTTTTTTAGCGATAATGGAAACTAAAAACGCCCAGCTCAAAAACGTCCTAATCCGAGCCATTTGGTTGTGGGAGGGGCCACAATTCGTAGTACACTCGCCCCCCTGACATGCCAGGACACCAACTGGGCACCCTAGAGGTCAGCGGACTTCAGACAACGCTCCCACATGCATAGCTCCCTTACCACGGGTGCTGAGCACCCAACCCCCTCCCCCAAAACCCACATACCCACAAATGTTCAACACTACCATGGCTCTTAGGGGTGAAGAGGGCACCTACATGTGGGTACAGTGGGTTTTGGAGGCCTCCCATTTACCAGCACAAGTGTTACAGGTAGGGGGGATGGGCCTGGGTCCACCTGGCTGAAGTGCACTGCGGTACCCACTAAAAGTGCTCCAGGGACCTGCATACACGCAGGCCTCTAGGACTTGTTGCTGCTATATTTATTTTATTTATTTATTTAGTTGCATTTGTATCCCACATTTTCCCGCCTATTTGCGGGCTCAGTGTGGCTTACAATACATTGTAAATAATAGAAATATAGTTGTTACATTACGATTATGGTTACATTGTGAATAGTTAAGGAAGACAGAGTTATATCGGTCACTTTGGGGCGTAGAAACTATAGGATATGACGTTGGGGAATTACTACGGTGATCGAATAATAGCAAGAGAATGATGGGTAGACAGTTTTTATCATTGGGTAGATTGTTGAATGGGAGAGAGTACGGGGAAGTAGAGTAAGTGAGGTAATGTCTTGAGGCATTATTATGATGTATATGGGATTTATATGTTTTAATCCTTGCGGTATGTTTTTTCAAAGAGATAGGTCTTTAATCGTTTGCGGAAGTCTGTCAACTCATAGACCGCTCTCAGGCCGCGTGGCAGTGCGTTCCAGAGTTGCATGCTCTTGTAGGTGAAGGTTGATGCATGTAGTACTTTATACTTTATGCCTTTGCACTTTGGGAAGTGGAGGTTGAGGAAAGTTCTGGATGATTTTTTGGCATTTCTGGGTGGCAAGTCTACTAAGTCAGACATGTATGCAGGGGCTTCACCGTGAATGATTTTGTGCACTAATGTGCATACTTTAAAGGTGACACGTTCCCTGAGTGGGAGCCAGTGTAGTTTCTCACGTAATGGTGCTGCGCTTTCGTATTTTGGTTTTCCGAAGATGAGTCTGGCTGCTGTATTCTGGGCTGTCTGAAGTTTTCTCATTATTTGTTCTTTGCAGCCTGCGTATAATGAGTTGCAGTAATCCAGATGGCTTAATACGAGTGATTGTACCAGGTTGCGGAAGACAGATCTTGGAAAGAATGGTTTTATTCTTTTCAGCTTCCACATGGAGAATAACATCTTTTTTGTTGTGTTGTTCGCGTGAGTTTCAAGTGTAAGGTGGCGGTCGATTGTGACTCCAAGGATTTTTAAATTTTCAGAAATTGGCAAGTTTAGTTTAGGTGTGTTGATGGCGGTAAATTTTGTTGTGTTGTATTGGGAGGTTAGTATGAGGCATTGAGTTTTTTCTGCGTTCAATTTCAGTCGGAATGCATCTGCCCAGGTGTTCATGATGTGTAGACTTTGGTTGATTTCGTTGGAGATTTCGTTGATGTTTTGTTTAAAAGGAATATATATCGTTACATCATCGGCATATATGTAAGGGTTAAGGTTATGGTTTGATAGAAGTTTTGCTAGTGGGGTCATCAGTAGGTTGAAAATTGTTGGTGAAAGGGGAGATCCTTGCGGTACTCCGCATTCAGGTGTCCATGCAGCAGATGTGGTTGAATTTGATGTGACTTGGTATGAGCGTGAGGTTAAGAACCCCTTGAACCAATTTAGGACATTGCCTCCGATGCCGAAATATTCAAGAATGTGTAATAGAATTCCGTGGTCAACCATGTCAAAGGCACTTGACATGTCAAATTGTAGGAGGAGTATATTAGAGCCTGTTGCGATCTGTTGCTTAAATTTGGTCAGTAAGGTAGTTAGTACTGTCTCTGTGCTGTCTCTGTGCTGTTGACACCTGAAGACTAATCTCTCCGAACACATCTTTTATTGGAATAAGCACGCTTACTCACAGTTAACTGCAGATCAGAGGTTGTGCCCCACTGGCAACGAGTCTCGCTGGTACTGAGATTAGCAGTAGGTCAGAGCTGGCAGAATGCTGTACAATGCCCTCTTTCAGCCATATTCAAGGTAAGAACTAAGTTCTGTAACGTGGCTAACACATGAAAGGGATCTAAAACTGGCTTACAAAAATGGACACTACCTCATGGACTACCGGAAACAAAACGGGACACCCTCTGACCCAGTTAGCAGGGGGAAAAGCACCATGGGAGTACAGCCTACCAACTACCAACATCGTGAGCATTTGCCACAAGCTAGTGGAATTACAGAGCCCAATACCCTAACCCACCACAATGCATTGCTGATGTGACTCTGCAGTGCGCATAACAGAAAAGGTGTCACACTCACTCGAGAGCCACATCAGAACCAGGGAAAGGCTGTCAGAGGATAGAACATATTCTGCTGTCATGGAGGTGGGTACGGCATTTGAGGCTGGCATACAGGCTGGGAGAAAAGTTTTCAAAGTGGGTTTTTTTGGTGGGAGGGGGTTAGTGACCACTGGGGGAGTCCTGGGAGGTCATCCCCGATTCCCTCCAGTGGTCATCTGGGCAGTTGGGGCACTTTTTTGGCACTTGTTCGTGAAAAAAAGGGTCTAAAAAGTGACCCAAAATCACGGTAAAAACGCCTTTTTTTCGATTATCAGCTAAAGACGCCCATCTCTCCTCGGCCGATAACCACGCCCCAGTTCCGCCTTCACCAAGCCTCCGACACGCCCCCGTCAACTTTACCCGTTTCCGCGACGGATTGCAGTTGGAAACGGCCAAAATCGGCTTTCGATTATACCGATTTGGGCGCCCACGGGAGAAAAACGCCCATCTCCCAATTTGGGTCGCAATATAGGTGTTTTTCTCTTTTGATTATAAGCAGGATTGTGAACTGGTCACCCTTCCAGGACCCAGCCAGGGCTGACCCTACTTAGCTTCCTTCACAAATGTTCACCAACACCAGGCTTCTCATCACTAAAGGTTTTATTAGTTGCTATTTAACATAATCTTCATGGCTTATTCCTTCTTCAGCTCAAACATTTCTTCATCAATTTTCATTTAAAGACTTTCTCAGCTGGTAGTGCAGCTGTCACCTTTTCAGCAGAGAATTTCAAAAGTCCACAGAGTTCAGCCAGCACTTTCTAGGGGATCTACTTTCTCCAGCTGCCAGGTCCCCAGCTTCTCCTTTCTCTTTCACACTCAGGCAGGTATAAGGTGGTTAATTAGCCTCTCCACCCCTTCAGGCTCTTTCCCCTAATTCCAGGCAGGACCCAGCCCATAACAACTTCCACCTGTTTCCACCCCAGGACTCTCCATGGTCCTAGCAACCTCCACCTGGACATTCCCCTACTGGCTCCCCTGGTGGACTCCGCAGTAATGACATGACCTGGACATTTTTCCCTTAGTTCTATGGGACCAGCGCCCTCTAGTGGCCTACCCAGGACAGGTCAGCCCCTTATTCTTCACAATATGAACAATTTCTCTTCTGAATACTAATTAGTTGCTTATGCACTGTACTAAAGGATTTCTTTTCTGTACTAATAAAGCAAGGTAACATTTGTATCTCATTTTACTTATGTGTTTTAGTTCATTACCATCTGTGTTACTTTACCTCAAGTAGCTGAGATTCTAGAGAAATTACCCCAAAGGAAACGGTTTACATTGCTTTCTCTTTCACCATATTATTTCAGAAACAAGAGGGATGCTTTAATATGACATATATAGCTTTTAATGGTAATTGTCAACAGCTATCATGTTAAACTATTTTCCTCTTTTTTTGTATTTTTATTTTTCCCTAATTTGTTTTTTTATTAATCACATGTGTCTGTCTACTGCTTTTAAAGTAGAGGTTTGTTTGTAAGCAGACCTGATTACCCAGAAAACCACAATAGTAAAGATTTAAAATTATGTTTTGAATTGAATGGAGAAACCTTGTGCAGACGTTGGACGCAATTTTCCAGTCAGTTTTGGAGTGGTTTTATGTGCAGGGTTGCAGCAATGTTTTAAACAAATGAGAAGATCTATTTGTAATGAGCTGAAAATAGGCAAGTTGTGTGAACCGTTTTAACACATACTGTGAATGGTCACATGGCAGGAGGGCATGATGGTATAACAGCATGTATAGAAAAGATATTGCAAGTTTGTTAGACGAAATGAGCAACGTGAATATGTATGGCAGTCTTTTGAAAATGGATATGTATATGAATTATGATATATTCTTTTAGTTAAGACCAGACTAGCAAATTGATTTTATTCTAAATTCACTATCATCAGAATTGTATAAGGACTGTATAGTATCCAAACAGTGACACCTACAGCTACATAGTTGGAAGGACATTTTTAGTTGGATTCATTTGTGTACTTTAAATACATTCTCCGTTTATTGAGTGAATTGTTAAACTCTAGCATTTCAACTGTTGGTTCGATTTGACGGAATCTTGCACTTTTTGTATAATCTTTAATTAAGTTACATTTTGAGTTATGATGATTTCTTTCTTTGATTCTCTTCTTCTGACTCTACGTCCTTTCTGCTTACTAGGTGTAAACTCAAATGTTAACACAATTAGTTTTAATATTATTAAAACAATTGATTGTTTCATGTTTGATAATGCTTCTGTTTATATAATAGATTTTTATTATATCTTACATATACCTTGACCTGTGTAAAGAATGAAATCTGAGCACATCCTTAAGGACTCTTTAACTTCCTGGACACCATGCGGCCCTCTAAATGGAAGTCTTCTAGATGCAACCTGATGCCTGCCTGTGTGAGCCTCACCATGGCATAATCCCTACACTGCACTATAACTTTCTAATCACTTTTTGTCTTGCTTTTCAGAGGAAACGCCAGACAAAGGGGGGATGGTACAGCAAATACCAATGCCTTGAAAATAGAATATCTAGTACACAGCAAACACTACACCCATAAAACTTATTGAGGCCCTGTCAGGCACAGCAGCAAACTGACAACCAGTCTTTTGTACAGACATCTTTGCCTCATGCAGCCCACAACCCTGAAACAACAGTGCCCAGAGCCGTGGACTCTTGAGTTTACTCTCTGGAGACTACTGTTTGTGGTCATAGCTGTGCTCGTGCTAGTATCAATATTGCTAGAAATACATTCTATTATCTGTTGTTAATTTTTTCTTTCTGTTTATGATTACATTACAATTGGATGTTTGTAACATAGCCAATTGTGGATCTTTAGACTGGCAATGATGGTATTGTCAATATTATGTTTATTTGTGTACTTATGTTGAAATGAGTCAGTATACATCTTCTTGCACGACATGGGCTAATGTATGGTAGTATACCGGACCCAATTTTCCCACAGAAAAATACCAATTGGCTTGGAATAATCCCTTATGTTATAATATAACCCTTGTCCAACAACCAGTGGACTGTACAAATTGTGAAGAGGGAAAAAGTAACCTTGTACTTATTCTCTAATACTGTTCACTTAATCCCTTACTACCTCAAATTTCAGAAGCAAAGATTCCTATTAAGCTCTTCAGTGTAACCAGCCTTAAGGAAACTTTTATTCTTGAGACTGGTTTTGATGAAGCTAATGTGTGGCTAGATTGGATTCAGTATACTATCCAGAGTTTAAAACTATTGAACCACACTGTTTTTTTCTCTCTTGGTTTTGCATTATTATCTTCCTCTGGGATCATTTAGATGGGAAGGTATCGTAAGTAACATAAGGCCCGGGGAAGGTTAAAGAGGGGTAACTTATATCTCATTATAATCACATTCTTTTGTCACCTTTAGCCCAATCCCTGTAAAAAGGGTTTGACATTGTGACTCACACCTACAATCCCCCTACCTAAATTGATGGGAACCTATGAGGGGCTATCCCTTAAACGGAAAAATGAGAGATATCCATTAACGCTCATGAGGGCACTAATAGAAACTTGAGGGAGCCCGATACAAGGGTTCGAGATAAGTGAAGCCCTTACTTACTAAGGCCTTCAAGGGGTGGCATTATATTATGGATGCAGTTATGAACTATGAAATATGAACCATGGTTAAGACCTGTAAGAGCTAAGGCTTAATAGAGCATATAGGCTGATAGGCCTAAGTATTTGTGTCTTTAGTTGACCTCCTTACTGAATCAGAGCTCATGGTCTGTTAGCACCTAAGTAAACACTATAAACTTAGTTGTGCACCCTAGAGCAGAGTCAAAGGGGCAAAGGCCATAAATCATGAGGCCTAGGAACTTATGATCTGATAAAACATTTCTACGTGCAAGCTGGCATGGGAAAGGTGCAATTATGGATGAACAGAAGTATGTGAGATTTAGTGACGTGGGGATAGATGGTATGAATAGAAGACAGAATGATTTCTCAGGAAGATAAGTGTGGAAGTAATGTAAAACACAAGTGTATAAAAGTAGTCGTCTTAGTTCTGTTCTTTGGAGTGACAGATAAAGGAAGCATAGGTATACAGCAGTTCTATCCTCCCATGAGGGCACATTCTACATGCTACCCAAAATCCACAAACATGGAAACCCTGGCAGACCAATCATATCAAGTATTGGCATACTCACGGAAGAAATATCTGAATTCATAGAGGGAATTCTGAAACATCTCGTACACAAAACTAACAGCGTCATACAAGACACCACAGACTTTCTGAATAAATTGAAAAATGTCAAGCAATTACCACCAAACACCCTTCTGGTCACGATGGATGTAGAATCACTATACAGCAACATTCCACATGCGGATGGCATAGCTGCATGTGGGAGACTCCTAAAAACATCCACACTGGACCATCAATACTCACCAGAAACTATTACAAAATTAATCAAATTTATTTTAACTCACAACTACTTCCGCTTTAACAATGATATCTATCTACAAATAATGGGCACTGTGATGGGCACCAGGACAGCACCCCAATATGCCAACCTTTTTATGGCTGAGCTGGAAGAGACATTTCTAAATACATGCCAGTTCAAGCCTCTAAAATACTACCGTACACCGATGACATTTTTGATTTGGACGGAAGGGGAAGAAACTCTGAAACAATTTTACTATTCCTTCAATACAAACCATCCTACAATCAGATTCAAAATTGACTACTCCCCAGAAAAAGTCAATTTTTTGGACACTATAGTCTCATTCAGTGATGGCTGTATAAAAACATTTATACAAGAAACCCACAGACAGATGCACTACCTCCACAACTCCAGCTTCCATCCTTCACATACAAAAAGATCCATTATTTACAGCCAAGCCACAAGATACCACCGTATCTGCTCGGACCCAGGGGATAGAGACAGACACCTTGAAACCCTGACTGCATCCTTTAAACAGAAAAGCTACAACCCCAAAATAATCTCCAAGAATATTGCCTCATCCCTCAAAACACCCAGGGAAAATCTGCTACAGTACAAAGAAAAAAAATGCCATAGACAGAATCCCTCTTGTAGTGACATACAACCCAGAGCTGGAGAAGAGGAAAATCATAAGAGACTTACAGCCTCTATTCTAGGAAGATGAATTACTGAAAGCAATATTCCCATCCTCACCAGTGCTTGCCTTCCGACAGCCACCCAGCTTAAAACACAAGCTAATCAGAAGTAAACTCCCAACACAGACTGAAAAGGAAAAGGGCACATTTACCTGCAATATATCCAGCTGCAAGCTATGCCAAAACATTTCACAGGACCCCACAGTCATTAACAAAGGAAAAATATTCAACATAAAGTAATCTTTCACATGCTCATCTTCCAATGTGGTATATATCATTCAGTGTAAAAAATGTAATGAAGGATGCTATATTGGAGAAACAGGCCAGATGCTTAAGACAAGATTCAATCTGCACAGACATCACATGAAGATAGCCGGTGCCAGTCAGGTTCCCACCCCGGTGGTCCAGCATTTTACAAAACCAGGACACTCCACCAGTGATTCATAGTTAGAATCCTGAAAGGTAACTTTAAAACAATACAGGAATGTAAGACCTTTGAGGTCAGAATGATTGAATATTGACACCCAACAGACAGGAAACAAGGATCTGGGTTTTCTAGCCCATTATACCATAAAATTGTATTTCTCTGTTTACCACCCTCCTCTCACCTATCCACACCATCCTGTTAGAATATCAATGAAATGCTTTGATGTCCCCATGCATAGCTCCTATCCACCCCCACCCTCCCACCCTGTTAGACTGTCAAAGTAAGGCTTGGATGTCTCACTCATATACTATCTGCTACCACATTTGCTTATTTCCGATCTGACGAAGAAGGGCACCCTTTGAAAGCTAATCAAGAAATGTATTACGTTATATCAAATAAAAAAGGTATCATCCTATTTTCTTTTCCATGTTTTATTTTGTTTGATTTCTGTTGATATCCTCCCATGAGAAACTAGCATTTGTATTTGATCTTGCTAAGAAATTAAATAATTGCCTTTCTCATATGCTGGTCCTCATAGCATTTTATCTCTCTCTCTAAATTGTGGATGGTTGGTGAGTAATAATTTGAGAGGTGATACAAGCAGCCTTTATTCCTAAAAACAGTGGGTGCAGTGCACTTCAGGCAGGCGGACCAAGGCCCATGCCCCCCACATGTTACACTTTTGGTGGTAAATATGAGCCCTTCAAAACCCACCACAAACCCACTGCACCCATGTAGGTGCCCCCTTCACCCTTAGGGCTATGGTAGTGGTGTACAGTTGTAGGGATGGGTTTTGGGGGGCTCAGCACCCAAGGTAAGTGAGCTATGCACCTGGAAGCAATTTGTGAAGTCCACTGCAGTGCCCCCTAGGGTGCCCGGTTGGTGTCCTGGCATGTCAGAGGGACCAGTGCACTATGAATTCTGGCTCCTCCCACAACCAAATGGCTTGGATTTGGTCATTTCTAGATGGGCGTCCTCGGTTTCCATTATCGCTGAAATCGGGGATGACCATCTCTAAGGACGACCATCTCTAAGGTCAACCTACATT